>NC_073693.1:247702896-247958191 GCF_029784155.1 Uranotaenia lowii
CAGCCAGCATGGGATCAGGTCCCCCTTTTTACCTCTTTGTTTATGTGAAGCTGAATTTTATGGGGAATCTCTAGATTTGGCTATTCCATTTTCACGTTGGCAAGTTCTATGGCTACAGGTATGTTTTTCCTAAACTCATTATCTCCAATAAACAAACTTGCAAACGGTGAATGCTTTCTTTTCTAATGGCAAACAAAATTGGAAGAATTTTTCTGAAAGACAATCGTATGTCTTTCAAAGATATAGCATTTATAGAAGTAGTTAAAAAAGATTTTTTTTTTTCATTCCACAAGGAAGCAGTATTGGGTGATCTGTGAAAAAAGTCACATTTTGCAAAAAAAAAATCTTCAAACAAAATTGATTTAAATATTAATCCTCCAAAAATTTACTCGGAGATTATTTAAACCGATTGCTATTTTTAGGTTCAATTTTCACCAGTCTAATGAACGCATTCTTGATACCATTTTGCACAGTGGTTGCACAGATGCATTTGATGCCTTCGACAAACTTATACAACAACTAAAAGCAAAAAAAAACATCAATTGGCATAAAACAATTTTAGAACTATTTTTCAACTGATTCTAGATTTTCAATATTAACTAACTAAACCCATGTTCATTGTGCAACTCAATCGAGTTTACTGTATACATCTTGCTGGAAATAATAAATATTTCACCAGACATCATAAGTTTGGATATTTGAGCTAAAATACTTTATCTAACTGCTTGATGTCTTCATAAAAATTCATAAATATGATCCAAAATGATGAAACATAGATTTGAGGCTGAAATTGAATCCAAAAAACATGCTTCAAATAAAAAAATACTAATATTTTAAATAGTATAACATTTTTCTCCAGTTTCAAGTCATAGATGGCAGCACTATCTTGAAATTAAACCAAATTGATGCTCATTTTCGAATATCCTGGATTAATTAAGGAGTGCTGAATGATTTTGATCAAGAAATAAGTACTTGGTACCGTGTGAACGCCTTGGAATTGCATAAGAATTGCATCAAGGTCACTTAAAGTGAATTTCTTGGACCAATAATCAGAAAAATGTTAAACTTTCGGATGTAGCTTGATGGACCTGACAGATAGCAGTATTATAAATGTGATTTGCAATTGATTTGGAAGTTGGGATAAGCAGGAATTTTGGCAGTGGTATATTCTTGTGCTGGTGATTTTTCGCAAATCCGGAAAAGCTTTCTGCAGCGTGAACTCAATAAAACTGTTTGGAAAACTACCTCGAAATGAAGAATATAAGCCTTAGGGTAAATGTACCCAATCTTGGCCCCTAAGGCATGGTTGACTAGATTTCCCATGATTGTAGTCTTCCTGTAATGTGTACCTTCAAAAGTCCTTCGACAAATATGATTGCTAACTAGCCTGAAATGCAGTAAAAATATGTCCTTGCTTGAAAGCGGTTGATAATTTGAGATAAACTTGATCAAACTTTTGATTGAAAAGCTCCTTATTGTAGCCCCCGCGCCGTATTTTGGCCTTTTATGAGTTCCTTAAATTGGCCGTCTCTAGGAAAAACTTTTTTTTTTTTATAATCTTACGTGAAAACGCTTTACTTGTTCATTTTAAATTTTGTGTGTCTATAATTTCTATTATAAGTTCCAAACTATTGCATTGGTTAACATAAATATGTTCATTTATCCAGCAAACAAATCGTTTGCTAAATCTTTAACATGCAATTATGATAGATCTGTTTCCATTGAAGTCAACAGGGAAACATAAGATGGTAAATGTTCATTTTTTTTTATTCCACTCCCATAAAAGGAGGACCGACATTTTAAAAACCATTATGATCGAGGCAAGAGGCAAGCTGAAGCTAAAACTTAAGTCAGCGAACGATTCTTTGAATCATACATATTTAAAATGTCGCCCTTAGGAATTTTCTAGCAATCGTTTGCGTACACCGGGATAGCAAAACAAGACAAACTTTCGCTCACTCCAGCCAGCCTGATAGAAATAAATTGCATCTCACTCATTCGTTTGGAAACTATAGGCAATGGAAGCGAACAGCAAATTCAAAAGCTGGGTGAAATTCAAGCTGCATCCCACTCGCACTCATGCAAAATCATCACCCAAACTCGGCAGCGCTTCTTTCGCATATTCCTTTCCTACACGGAAAAAACTTTTCACATGAACGCTACGTGAAAATGTACATGGATTTTTGCCACCATGAAAATCACGTGGAACCTACGTGAACTTCAGGTAGCGAACAGAGCTCACACAGCAAGCAGAATTCACGTAATATTCATATGCGTTGTATGTGAAGATAACGTAGATCGAATATGAAAAGGGATTCGTTCTGCTACATGCGATTCACATAGCTTTCATTGAAATAAGAATGTATGATTTTTTTCGTATCATTTAAATAAAAAATATTTTATTTTTAAGGATTTTTATTATGCCACATAATTTACAAAACAATTCCATTTTTTCACTTTCACAACTACACTATTTACACTTTCACTTTTCATTTAATTGACACAATAACATCGTCCAAAAAATGACATTTCCCGAAATTGATGTGCCTCCATAGTGGTTATCTGAAGTTGCAGCTGACCCGATTCCACATTCTGTTTAAATAGAAGAAATAGAAAAGGTTGTAAATAACAATCAAATAGCTAAATTCTTGATACTTACAAAAAACTGCTTCAAAATGTCTCTATTTGCCTGTAACAACTGTGCAAGAACTGGGAACCACGCCATATTGAGTCGGTATTCTTTTACAGAGATTTAACTTGAATGACCCATTAAGAGCTACGTGAACATCACATAGAATGCACCCATTCCGTCTATACTTGGCGGATCATTGGATTTTCACGTAAATCGAATGTGTCTTCATTTTGACAGAATATAATTATGTGAGTTTCACGTAAGGATCAAATGTTTTTTTATTGACCTCTAAGTGATTCACGTAAGTCAAGCAAAAATTCACGTAACGAGCGCCTACGTGAAAATCCAGGTGAATTTAACGTTTCCTTTTCGGATGAGTGTACAGAGAACTAACGTCATCACCTCCTGCTGATGCACAGTGATCTTTATTAAAAAACAAACTTGGTCAAAATATTATTTTTGATTTCACATGAAATAGTAAAAATTCAAGTTCGTTACAACGTAGTATTTCAACATTGCAGTGCAATTATTTTTTTTAAATAAACATAATATTTAGAGTGTCATAATTTGAGCTTTATTACAATTCCTTTCAAAGCGACACATATGCAGCAAATGTTCATCTTCAATACAAATGAAATTAAATAAAAATACGTTAAACCCCATTTCCAAATGTGGAATTTTTTGGGTATGAATATAGTAACTTCAACATTGAGATCCAAGATATCAATTCGGATTCGGATCCGGTAAATTAATTTATTGAGAGGTAAATTTTATTGAGAAGAAAAGTTCTCGAAATTTACCAAAAAAGAGCAGCTAGAACTGTAGCATTATAATTCCAACTAAAATGCCAAATACGCTTGAGTCGGTTTGAGAGATAAATAAATTGATTATTGTCCAAAATACATTCATCATATTTTCAATTAATTTCAATCATTCATTTTACTTTAGACCGCCTTTTCAATTTCCAGACCACTGTGCACCGTCAGCCGACGAACGGCCGCCGGCTGCCGACTGCCTGCTGATGTCGTTTTCACACATACATGCATACTTCTATCTGTGGAATTGCATGCCAAGATTAGGCGAAAAATATGTTTATATTTTCTTAAATTTTTGATAGAAAATGTACGTTGTTTTGAGTAAGTTATAATTTTATATTTTTTGCCATGTTTTGCTGCAACCAACGGTAATTTTTAGTGATTTTTCCATAAGGAAGTGTGTTTTTAAAATCAATCTGAAGATGGCAGATGCACTAGCAAGGTAGGTTCATTTAAGATTTTTTCCGAAGATCATAATTTTATTTGCAGTTTGTCATGCGAAAAAAAAATATTACGCAGTCATTTGGAATCAATTGTGGACAAATGCTTTGCAGAATGTTGCCATATGCGGTTTCCTTTAATGTTTAATTTTTTTCATTTTTAGGCGTATGTTTGACATGAAAATCACCAAAATGCATTTTGGCATGCCAAGATTAAGAGCATGCCAAGTTAAGGCTCACTTACCCTAATAAATCTGGAAAATCAATATTGCGACTTTATTTGGTTTAAACTGCCAGATAGTGCTGCCATCTAAGACTTGAAACTAGAAACAGTAAGGTTTATTGAAGAAAAAATATTTTTTTTTTAATTCCAACCTGTTTTTTTCTGATTCAAAATAAACCCAGAATGTTTTCTACATCATTTCACGTCATTTTAATGAAGAAAGTATGAAGTTTGGTAAAGAGTTACAGTTCAAATATCAAATAATTTAAAAATAATTTAAAACCTTTGAAAACCTAGAAATCTAGAAATCTAGAAAATTCCTTAAAATGCATTTATCTATTCAAATAATTCGTAGCAGCATTATGATTCACTTGTACACAGTGTTGCATTTAAATTTTTTTATGTCATTAGTCTCAAAATTGATACGTTCAAAGCAATTGGCAACAATAGCTCATCCAAAAACCCATCCCCATGTCAAGCAGCGTTAGCGTGTATAAAGAATAAACGCAAAAATGAAGGAAGGATACTGGGCGTGCAGGAAAAATGGGTAAACCATACTGAGCGTGCAAACCCGCCAAAACGTCTCTCGCGGTTCCGTTGGGAAAAAGTTCGGTAGATCGTGCCAGTAGTGTGTGCCCCGAAGAAAACCCGATTTGGCCAGCCGAAGGGCCTGGAGGATCCTGATTCCTGAATTCCAGTACTTTTTGGCACGATATCCAGCCAGTCAATTCCCGGGTCAGGAGCTCCAGGAGGAGAAAATCAAGCTCCAGAAAAGGGTCGCAGAGGTAATTGCCGATTAATCGGGAAAGTGGTCTGGCATCTAATACGGACTCTCGTAAAGGCGGCCCTTTTCCCCTTACATCTTTTTCTCTCCAGGCTGTTTCCGATCCGCACCAGTGGCGTAACATCTAGTGGAACTTCCGCCGAAACAAAGGGCCTCAGGTCGCCGCATCAGTGGCTGAATAATCCCGGGAACGATCGCCGAATCCGCTTGCCATCTATCACCGATCCGGCGGCAAAATCCCGGCGAGCCGTTGCGAACAGGACCGCTTTCCATCGCCACATCAGTGGCGAAGAACATCTGGTGGCACAGCCGCCGAAAAGGTTCGTCGCCGCACCAGCGGCGAAAGAATCCCGGTGATACTGTTGCCGATCCGGACCGAATTTCATCGCCGAAGCAGAGACAAACATCCGGTGGAACATCCGCCGAATCAGAGGGCGTTCAATTGCCGCACTAGAGGCGAAGAAATCCTGGCGAACTGGTGCCGAATCCGTTCGCTCTTCGTCGCCGCACCAGTGTCGAAAGAATCCCGGTGGAACAGCCGCCAATTCGGACCGAATTTCGATCGCCGCATCAGTGGCAAACATCCGGTAGCACAACCACCAAATCGGACCGCTTTCCATCGCCGCAACAGGCGAAAAACATCCGATGAAACAGCCGCACCAGTGGCAAACATCCGCTGGCACAACCGCTGAATCGGGCCGAAGTCCATCGCCGCATCAGTGGCGAATATCCGATGCAGCAGCCGCTGAAGTCCATTACCTCATCTGTGGCGA
Organism: Uranotaenia lowii; assembly: GCF_029784155.1. Classification (NCBI taxonomy): domain Eukaryota; kingdom Metazoa; phylum Arthropoda; class Insecta; order Diptera; family Culicidae; genus Uranotaenia; species Uranotaenia lowii. The sequence continues at coordinate 247,708,564 of NC_073693.1, forward strand.
ACATCCGGAGGAACAGTCACCATTCCGGACCGAGTTCCATCGCCGCATCAGGGGCGAACATCCGGCGGACAGGTGCCGAGTCCGTGCACAGCAGATCGCCGCACCAGTGGCGAGAGATCTTCAAAATTCGGGTGCCGAATCCTATCGCCTCATCCGTGGCAAATATCCTGTGATTCAGGGGTTGAGTGTAGCCGGATTCGATCGCCGCCCCAGTGGCGATGTCCAGTGGATCAGCCGCCGAATACGAGGCATCCATGGAAACAAATTGCAACATTGTGAAAACCACGCGAGTAAGTGCACGCAATTTCGGGGAAGATGGAAGGGATGAATAATAAGAGATGTTGCCCAATACACGCAAAATTTGACAAAATTTAATTTTTTCATTGTAGCACCGACCACGATCAGCCACCATACTAACAGTGATATTTTAGAAATAATCTTGTTTTTGTTGAAAAACACATGTGGTACTATTCTTATTTCGCACCTTTTTTCATATTTTTGGTCCTCAACGCCAATTGCTGGTTCCAGAAAAATGTAAATTTATGCTTCATTTATCCGTTAAACAATTCAAAACAAATTTTAGAAGAAAATTTTCCTGATTTTCAATCATTCATATTTTAAGAGCAGTTCCCTGGTGTAGGGAAAAAGTGATAGAAATTTTGACATTTTGAAAATTTTACCATGCAAAAATGTTTTCAAGATCTTGGGGCGTTGTATTTTTTTACAACACTGTTTCCATTTCAGCCGTATGTGATAGAAATATTGCTATTTTTGCATCACAGCATGTGAAAATACATCACGTGTTGTAAAAAAAAATGAAGGCCGAACTGAATTTAGAATTAAATTTAAATCACGATAATTCCAAACTGAAGATTTTCAACCACCCTTTCTACTCAAACTTTACGATTTGGCTAACGTTCTTTTGCCCCAAAACATTTTCCAAAAATAACGTGCTCGAATGAGAAACAAAAATCTCCAGTTTCGGTTTGGTTCGGGGAACCGTTTGATGTTTTCGGATGCAAATTTGCACCAAGAAAACGGGTGGGGTGGGTATGCAAAACCTGCTTGCTAGGAACCATTTGTATCTTCAGGGCCATCGTCAGCAAGGCATCTCAGCAGCAAAAGCTGCATTCGACAATGTCTGAAAAGCAGTCCAGATTTGACGCAAAAGAAAGAAAAAAGAGATGCAAATTTGCATCCTAGATGTGTTTGATGGTGGAAGTGCCCTTTACTTTACATCCTTTGGCAGGAAATTGAGGTTCAGCTACAGCTTTCGGAATTTCCCTCCTTAAATTTTTGCCTCATGCAAAATTATTCCGCTATCAATTCCGGGCAGCTTGATTTTTGGGTCGGTTTAAACGAAAACATGAAATCAACGCATTGAAATTGATTTGTATATTGCAGTGTTGCTAAACAATTAATTTTGATGTGTTTTCACTTTAAGTAGTGTGGATTATTTTTTGAAAATTTTCCTAATAAAAAAAATTAAATATTTTTGCTATTATTACTATATAGCAAATGCTGTAACGTTGTCTTGTTGAACGTTACGACGTTTTTTACAGTACCCATTTCGCCAATGTTCCACTTTTGATCTTGTCATTATTCCAATTTTGCCACTCGCAAAGAAGTGAAGTGTTCATTTTTGGCATTGGATTCAACATTTGTGTGCATTCTTTACACGTCACTCAGTTCGATGGACAATGGCTGTAGTCTTCAAGCAAACTGGTGATAACACTACGATATCATCGTTTCTAAAACGGACAGAAGACCAGAAGCAGCAAAAACATGAACAACAAAACCAACACCGGAAGCGGCCAAGTACACTTGGAACGTATACAACTGCTAACTGCTTCAATATTTTATGCTAATTTGTTATCCTGTTTTAACAATACCCCTTTGGTCGGAGAAAACTTTTGGTAACTTGAGAGACATTGGAAAAAGCTGGAGGAAAGAATTTTCCTTGGCAGCAAACTTCAACCTTGAACAAGCGTGAAACGTCTTTTGCATACGGAAGTGATCGGAACTTAAAGTTCGGTTGGGCGGGCAAAAATATTTAAGGGAGAAACATTAACGGTTTGTGCTGAAGACGTCCTTTACGACTAATAACTGGAGTTTTGCCACATAAAAAAAATACACTTTTTTCCAACATTTTGGGGGGGGGGGGGGGTTTAAATCATCTTTTATTTAAAAAAAAAACCCATCAGGGAAAACTTAAATCTATTTTTCAATAGGGACGAATGCTTCCTGTAGAGTTAAAATCTCTCAAAATTTTTTTTATTTAATTATCACGTAAAATTCTCTCAAGATTTCAAATCTGTCATGGGATTTGACTGGAGAAGGAAAATTCCTATACAAAATTTCATATCTTTTACATGCATGAATCCACTTATCTTAAATTTCGATGGTGTTCAGAACACAATGAAGCTTAATTTTATTGTGCCACTTGAAAAAAAATGTTCAACACTCAAGTGAGATATAAAGCAATTAAGGTGGAGTACCTAGTTTTTGACAGTTTTTGTTAAAACTTTTTTAACCCGATTGATTTTCAATTAGATATTATATTAAAGCTGACCCTTCGATTCTTTTTTTGCAAATTTCAAGCTATCTTCTTGACTCGCTTCATAGCTTAATATTATCTCAAACTGTCCTCTCAACCAGCTTGATAGTTAATTTGATGAGATGATCAAGCTTGTCCTTTTTTTTAAAATTTCAGGCTCTCTTTTTGACTTGCCTAGAATTTCCAGCGTATCTTAAGCAGCTCTCTCAACCCACATGATTATTAATTAGAAAGATACTGATGCTGTCCTCTCGATTTGCCTTTCAATTTCAAGCTGTTTCCAACGATATGATCAGGCGGTCCTCTCAACTCGCCCTTCAATTTCAAGGTGTACTCTCAAATCGCTTGAAATTTCTATCGATATGATCAGGCATTCCTCTCAACTTGCCTTTCAATTTCAAGCTGTCCGCTCAACGCGCTTAAAATTTCAATCGGTTCGTTCAGGCGGTCCTCTCAACTCGCTTTCCAATTTCAAGCTGTCCTCTCAACCCGCATGAAATTGTGAAAATTGTCAAGCTGTCCTTACCAGTGTTCAAAACTGTTGACATGCTTGCTTGAATGTGAAATAATTTTTCAATCACAGTAGGTATACTTTTTATTTGAACCTGATTTCCTCTGATCATTCACAAAGCAATCTCTGACTGATAGTCGATCAAAAGTCACTTCATTTTCAAATGCGTGATCGTGATCCTACAAAAAATCTCAGTCATTAAAATGCTGAAGTCAGTTAGTTTGCAGTTGTTGGAAGCATTGGCGAAAATAAATTTGTTTGAATGTTTATATTCCTATTTTTTGTTCCAAATAGGAATATAAACATTCAGTTGCTCCAGGCAGAAAAAACGGACTTCGAACTCAAAAATATATGGAATTGTTAATATTCTGCTTTTTCTGATGGGATGGGATTATTCAGAAATCATCTGAGAGCATTTAGTAAGATACTGACATTCTAGAACGTTTAAAAGCTTTTAATTTAAGTTGGAAAGTTTTTTTTTATATAATTTTCTAGTTTGTTGTTTGTTTTGTATTCTTAATCCTTCATTTTGGTGATCTACCTAAGCATTTACTTTAACAAAAATAGGCATTTGAAATCCATTCACATTTTCTCATACTGTCACGACTTTGCGAAATGACTGACTATTTAGCGAATGAAGGAATAAAACGAAAATATTAACAATCCTCATGGAGTTAGTCTAGGGCCTAGGCCAACCTGATATTTTTTCACTGTCTGTCTAAATAGATGGGGAAGAAAGCATTTTTGTCTCATTCAGGTTGCATTGTGACAAATGAATTTGACTTTCTTGAGCACTGGTCCTTACGCCTCGCTTGATATTTCAAAATATTATAGTTTACGCATTGGTAATTATCAAGCTGCTTGATTTTCAAGCTAGTTTGATGAAATTTTTTGAACGTGAATTGGTGCTCTCCTTTGTTTACTTTTTTTAGTTCATTTTTTTTTTTTAATTTCTCGTTTTTCGAGGTTAAAGAAAAATTACCTGTCACGGTCGCCGGAGCTCCACAACTCGGAAGCTCGGGTTCCCGGTGCACCTCCGGATCACGAACTACCGGGAAGGACGACACGCACTATTTGACTCGCTTGTTCTGACTGGCTGGCTGGCTTCACGCTTGGGAAGGATGGCCTGGTGTCGGTTTAATCCGTTCACACAGAGACCTCTTTATTTGTTGTTTTATTTTTAAACTAGTGTGAAAATTTTGTTTTCTTGGGATATTTACTTGTTATATTAAGTGTGTAGCGTTATAATGAAGTAGTTGTGGTTATCAAATTCTGAGCGTGTAGTAATTGTAATAATCCGAGCCAAATTAAAGTGTTTAGAGTTAAGAGTGTAAACGTCAAAAGCACACGTAAATCGATGGAACCTCAAGGAATATTTAAAGAAGGTAGTGCCAAGGCAGCCCTGCTCTAGTATTGGTACAGGCTGAGACGTCACAATAATGAAAAATCGGTTAATTTACTAGAAAACATATCTTTTTCGATGATAATTCGATGAATCTGCTGGAAATTTTCCACTTTGAAAACATGTTATTGTAGAAGGATTCTTGCTCTTCGAGATGGGTGCAAAAAAAGTTGCATTTTCGAATAATTTTATTTGAAAAAGACCATCGAAGTTTGAAAAAATGGTGGATATTTACCACTGAAATTTGCAAAACTTTAAAATTAGTTCAAAGTCTTCCATGAAAATGTTCAAGTCAGTGCAGTTTAAGCTCCTCATTACAATAAAGTGATAAAATCACAATTGTTTACACAAAACCACAATCTTTCATTGGCATTTTAGTAAACTGAGTTAACAATCATGAATTGATGTTAATTGTTCTACAAAAGAATTGTATATGGTAAACCGGTTGGATTAAATTCGTAACAATCAGTTGAACACTCAATATCTACCAGCTAGACCCTTTCGAAGCTGATATTTTCTTAATTTTTGCACGTTTTAGCTTCAAGACGACATTGCATTCATTAATAAATTAAGAAAAAACATAATGCAATCTTCAAAGGACCAAAAAACTTCATATCATAGTGAAATAGAGGCCTAACAACAAAATCAAAATGAAATTGGAATTCGATTTCGTTCTAAGACATGTTTTTCTTCGCAATTCTTACCATTCTCACATAAATTTTTAGTACAATCGTTTTTGTGACGTCACAAAAAAAATCCAATATGGCACTCGACACTACCTTATTTAAATATTCCTTGCATAGAACCGTCAAAATTGTTTAAGTCACAACAGACAAATTCTGAAAAGGGGATAGTAAAGTTGACAAAATTTGGAACATTTTTGCATCTTAAGATTGTCAAAATACGAAATACAGAATTTTTGACGAATTTTCAAAGGTAGCTGTTTTTCAAACTTTTTGTCAATTTGCAAAAATTTGCACTGGATTTTGAATATTCACGCAAAATTTTTGAAACAGTTTTATATTCACCAAAATGGAAATGTCATACCAATTATTTTGGTGTAATTACTCAAACGCTTCAATACTTCACACAAATATGATGAATATAAAACTAAAAGTAAATCCAACTTTCAACGCCATAATATTCAACTGGTACGAACCTACACACCAAAAATTTTATAAAATTATACGAGCCAGAAACGCTTAAAAACATAATCTTTTTCGACCTAAACTGAAAAATATCTAATTTTACATCATATAACATCTATATTTAATGAGCGTAGCTATAAATAAGATCGAGGAAGAGAAAATTAGATCTCAACCTCAATTTTATTTCTTAAAGAATGTAAAATTATGTTAGAAAAACTCAATTCGTTGGTGAACGATATGAGTGTGTAATAGTCGATTGATTTGTTTTGTTTTTTGCACTTTTCCTTCCACGCATGATTCGTACATTGTTTTCTGTCGATTCGATTGTGTCCTCCGAACGGCTTCGAAAGAGTGTCGAAAGTGCTTAAACTGTGGCCTGCCAAACAATCCAGGTTTCTGTATTTCGGTGCATGCGCGAAAAATTCCGTTGTGAGACGTCCTATAAAAAGTGGTCTTCGGATTCAATGAGAGAGAGGTAACATAATCAAACGCATTCGGTACATCCAGTCATCCGGCTGAACTTAGATTTCAAAGAAGTCTCCTAACGGATATTTTTTTCCTGGTTTAGGCTATATTTGTTCGAAAATATGGAAACATATGGTTGCTGTCGGATTATTTTGTCTTCTGCCATTTATTTAGCACTTCAACTCATATGTATTTTTCAAAATACCGGAAAAGAAGGTAAGTTTATTGAGCCTGGAAGACAGTCAATAATAAAAGCATCGTCGGATTGTATTGTGGTTACAGGCTGTCGGTCCAGTAAGCATCGTCATCTAAGCATCCTTCGGTAGTTTTGGAACCGCTAAGAGGATGTTGCTTGATTCGAAGAACGACCAAAAATATGGTGACGACAGAAGGCATTGACTGCTGTAGTAAGAAACAGCACCAGAAGAGGAAACTTTCGTTGGAAATGGTTCCGGTCATCAGTGGCTTCCTTAAAGGATCTTCAATGTACCCTATCGCTGGTCGAATGTTTGGTAAATTTGAGGATGTACTTCGAATCAATCCTCGATAGCTTAAACACATTCAAGTGCAGTGCTGGGCTGTAGCAAGAAGCACCGGTTGTGGTGTGAAATGTAGCGTGTCAATAAATTACCGGATGCTGGTGAGTTAACTTTCGGATCAATAGTTTCGAACTTTAATTGTTTCAACTCTTTTTCATTTCTAGACCATCCAAACGCAATGAAATAACCTATTTTCACAGCCTTACAACCTCTTTCCGAAAATTCCCTTAGAATTAGTCGATCTCGTTTATAAGAACATCATTGCAATGCACCTAACGTTGCTACAAGATTCGAACAATCGTATCGAACTATTCGTACAGCGAAACCATTTTGTACGCTCATCAGGAGGTGGAAAAGTTTCTGATACTGTAGTCGGTGCCGGTGGGAAAATATTTTTTCTTTTATCATAAAACGTACCTGTGCAAGGTTACTTCCTGTTCCAAATTCGTTGTCGTTGTCTGTCGTCTATCATAGAGTTTCGCAGTTCACAGTAGCACATAAGAAGCAGGTTCCTTATGACGATCGTGCCGTGGTTTTATCCGACGATTTTTAACGAGAAAGTTTTTCATTAATTAGAAATACTTTGTTTTTTACAATTTACTACAATGTATTTTTAGCTTCTAACGAAATTCTACCAACGCCTGATTAATTGTAAAATTATATTTTGAATCTCTGAATGTTTTGCTCGCATAAATACACAAATCACAGAACTCATATGGGTTGTTAACATTGAGGCATTTGTGCGGAGCATGTTATTGCCATATTGAACAGCGCCTTCATTATAGTAATTGCATAAGTAAAGGCGATATAATTATCATTGCAAAGTAGTATGAATGTCGATTCCACGTTTCGAGCAGGAGATATTCATAGCTCACTTAACTTTTCTTGGCATTCGAGTCGACTATTACAAGAAAAAAAATGAATATATAAAGGCGTTTTTCGTCATTCCGCATTGAAATTACGACAGTCGTCTGCTTTGCAGTTTAATAAGATCGGGAGATACTATGAATCGTGGCAATTTATTCAAAAGACACTTGTTTATTATCAATTAAAAATGATTCGAAAAAATTTATATTTTTAGTTGATCAGCCAAATTGACGAGTACTGCATCATTAATTTTATTTTATTCAACAATTTATTACAGATGAATGACTAGAACTGGAACACCGATGTGTCTGCTCAATAAGAATTTGGATATGACTTGCTCAGTGCATATTTAAGAAAATCGATGCTCCGGCTAGGAAGTCGGTTCCTGTACTGATTACCAAACCTCGGAATCACATGTAAGCAATAATGCATATAGAACAACAAAGAAACATTGTTGCTGAAATAATTTAGGATAGGTTTATTTTACGAATATAGACTCAAAAGTTTATAACCTTTTTTTTTCAATCAAAACATAAATCAAATGAAATGTCACCGATAAGGTTAATCAAAATTAGTGTAACAACTTTCATTATTTATTCATTGAAATTTCTTTTTTTTTTTTTTTTTTTTATTACAACTATTTGGCTTAACCTCTGATACATAGCTGGCCAAGTGGGTATCGAAAATGATATTAATCTATCTATTAATCTATGATACTACTGATTACAAATCGATTTCACAATCTATAAAAAACTGAGCTATTGTTTTATAAATTTGGATGTCACATTTTTTCAACAGGATTTGGATGTCAGGAACCACGCGTTTGTCCAAAAGTATTCTCCAGATGATGCTCCGTTTTGCATCGAAGTTAGGGCATAGGAAAAGGAAATGATCAGGATCTGCATGTGTTGCTCCACAGTTGCACATAGCGTTTGGTATAATCCTATTTCTATGCAAGTGCGCAGGTAAACGGGAGTGATTACTGATCAGTTTTGATAAAATTATTATTTCTCTTCTGTCTAGTTGCAGCTGATGAAACCATGGGAATGTGTTAACTTTAGTCAAAATACTATGACAAAATCGACCTTTGAGTCCAGCGTTCCACGCACTTTGCCATCGATGCTTGGCGTTTTGTACAATCGGAAAAGAGAGATCATGGCTTGTGATCGTGTATTCCTCTGGTATACCATCTCTACACGCCAGTTTTGCTTCTTGATCAGCCCATTCATTTATCTGGATGCCTCGATGTGAGGGAACCCATACAAAATTAATTTCAGTACCCTGACGTTGAGCTGAAGAGGTCATCTTTTTGATATCATACCATGCCATGGAGTTCGACGATTGAAATTTGTTGCTTTGAAGGCTACGAAGACTGCTCATGCTATCAGTGATGATAACATATTTACCTGTTGGAAGTTCGGAAATAATAGAAACCGCTTTCCGAATGGCAAGTAATTCCGCTGAGTAGACATTCATTGAAGGATGGAGTTTGATTCTACATATTGCAGCATTAAAGTTATTGACTACTGCGTAACCAACACCCAGTAAATCCTTTGATCCGTCTGTGGCCAAAACGTAGTGTCCAGCATATTTCTGTTCCAGTAAATTGTCGACTAATGTAACAGTTGGAGTTTCCTGTTGTTGTAGATTGGCAACAGACAAATCAATCGAAAGTGCCGTTTTTCTTACACCCGCGTTGTACAGGAAACATGGGAGATTATCCAGAGTATTTTGCAAGGGAAAAAAATCGTTCAGGTGCTGTAGAGCCCGTCGAATGCCAGTGGCGAAAGATCTCGTTTCCAGAGTTGGTTCTACAAACTGCTGATGCCATGATTTCAAAAATGCTCTTCTGTTGACGAAGCGTATTGCCGATGAGTCTCTTCTTATACTTAGTGGACAGAGGCCAGCCAGGACATCAAGCGATCCTGTATGTGTAGTTTTTGTAGACCCTAAACATACTCGGATGCATGCCCACTGGATTCTGTCTAGTGTTAGGCTATCCTTAGAAGTCAAGTTTGTCATCAGCACGGAACCATACTCAATGATCGACCGAATACACGTTTTGTAGATGTGAATCATTGCTGATGGGTGCGCTCCCCAGTACTGTCCAGCGATACTTCGAAGAAAATTGATATAGAGGGTTGTGCGTTTTTTGATTAGCTGAATATGGCCTGTCCAAGAAAGATTTCTAGTCAAGTGCATGCCTAGAAGTTTCATCGAACTAACAAATTGCAACGGTTCATTATGCATCACGATATTAGGCACTGTACGAGGTTGCCGATTTGTGATTAGAAGGCATTTACTTTTTGTTCGGGAGATTTCCAATCCAAGGAGCGTAAGACCATGAATCAGAATATCTATCCCCGACTGAAGTGCTCGGCAACTGTTGTCCAAATTGTTTCCCCTGACAGCAAGTGTGGTATCGTCAGCATAGTTAACCTTGATCACTCCTGACGGTAAATTACGCAACAGTCTTGTCATTATGACGTTGAAACAAATCGGGCTGAGGGGTGATCCTTGAGGGAGGCCTTTCCAGGTTGTTCTTTTTATCATACTTAGATCATTTCGACTTGTGGATAGAATCCTTTCCCTAAAAAGTACATAGATACTGCGAGTGAGACATTCTGGTACTTCTAGTGCTCTTAGTTCTTCAACGAGTAATCCAATTTCAACATCATCGTAAGCGCTTTTGATGTCCACGCTGCATACAACAACATGTTCTTGGTTTTCTAAGGCATCTGTAGCTTCCTCCAAAAGAGGAAAAAGGGCGTCCATGGTTCCTTTATTTTTCCTGAATCCGCAAATTTCACTAGGAAATATGTTGTTGCTTTCTAGAAACCATTCTAATTTTTCTTTGATTAGCATTTCGTAAATTTTGCGAAAGCACGAGGCTAATGCTATTGGACGAATACCGGAAGCTACGAGGGTATCTTGGTTTGGTTTAGGGATTGCCACAATTTTGAAAATTTTCCAAGCGCATGGTATCACTCCATTGGAAAAAACGTCGTTGTAAATTTTAGCTAAGCAGCGTAAGGCAACAGGTGGAAGATTTTTGATGACTGAGTATGGGATCAGATCTACTCCTGGAGCTGAATCTTTCCCAGTTTTCATAACTGATTCGATATCCCGAACCGTGAAAAAAGAATTTTCCAAATGTTCATCACATTGGCAAGTTGAAAAAACCAATTCAGGACCTATCGAAGATTGCGGTGCTATTTTGTCCAACAAGCTGTTCAAAGTGTCCTCTCCAATTGCTTGAGCCGAAGATGCCGCACCATTTCTAAAATTCCTAGCTAATCTCCACAGAGAATGCAGTGTTGTCGTTGAATCGAAATCGTTGCAGAAAGAATGCCATGACTCAGTTTTCTTCCGTCTTACCAGACTTCTAAATATTCTTTCTTTAATCGCATACCGTTCATAAGACTCAAGAGAAAGACTTCTTTTCCAACTTCGAAAAGCTAAGCGGGTTGCGTTTTTAGCTGCAGTCAACTCTTGATCCCAATATGGCTGTGGACACTTGTTGAGATTTGAACCTCGTCTTGAAGTTGGAGTTGCGTACTCCAAAGCTTCCCAGATTTTTTGAAAGAAGTCTTCGAATGTTGAGATGTTGAGGCCAGATATATCATCTTCCAATTTGTCAGAGAACACCTGCCAATCAGTTCTCCTAACATTTAATCTCGAATTCATGCGGTGGATTACTATGCTATTAGATCCAAAAGTAATGGGGAAATGGTCACTACCATTTGGCGAATCCATAACGTTCCAATCAAAGTCCAGACTTAGATCAGATGAAACCAGAGTGACGTCAATAGCACTCCACGTCCGGTTTACATCATATCTAGTTGGACTGCCAGTGTTCAGCACAACAAGATTACTGCATTCCAAAGCCTCAGCTAAGTGTAAGCCACGAGTGTTATCCGTTTCATTGCCCCATAGCATGTGTTTGGCATTAAAATCTCCTCCGATGATACACGGTGTAGGGATCGCAGCAAAAAATTCTTCAAATTTTGTTTTGGGCACTACCGCTTGATGATGAATATATAATGAAACCACCGTTACAATTCCAAAACTGCTTTTGATTTGACATGCTGTGTGCTGGATATCGAAGATACCAGGGACAGTAAATGCTACCGCCCTCAGTTCTTTTCTAATGGCAAGTGCCACTCCCATAGAATTGCTCCTATAATCGGTTCTAAATACATCAAACTGAGGAATAATAAATTTCTTGGAGCGGTCCAAATGCGTTTCATTCAACAAAATTACGTTAGATTCCATTGAATTAATCATGTTAATAAGCGACGGTTTTTTGGTTAAAATTCCTCTACAGTTCCATTGAATGCAACGTAGTGGAATAACAGAACTTTCTTCAATCGATGTGAGCGTCTATCATAAACGCAATGAACCTAGATATCCTCTCACATTCTGCATCAAAACGGTAGTTATTTTCTCCATGAATTTGTCCCTCAGCTCTTCATCCTCTATTTCGCCTAAAATCCTCATCACCTCATCGGATCCGATGCCTGCCTGAATAGAGTCACAAACCCCTTCTGAAATATTTACTTCAAGTTGGGGAAGTTCTTCTATTAGGTCATCATCATCACCACACCGTCGTTTTGCAGTTACTCGAATACATGATGTTGATACTGGAGAGATGGATAAATTTTGTTGCTTTTGTTGTTGATTTTCTTGGATGCGATTTGTATTTGTTGTTCCTGGGTCACAAAACCAATCCGTTTGGCCTTGTGAAAAAGTATCGTTACGTTCTTGGTCCTTCTGTTTTTTCAAAATCAGCTTTGGGCATTGTTTGTGATTATTTGCTTTGTGCGGCCCTCCACAGTTCACGCACTGAGGCTCGTCAGCAGAGCAAACGTGTTCAGCATCACCAGTTCCATTGAGGCAGTTGTTGCACCGCACCTGGCTTTTGCATTGGATTTTAGAGTGACCAATACGCCAACATTGTCCACATTGACGTACAGGAAAAACGTATTTTTTCACGGGGTAAAGCACCTTGCTCAACTCAACGTGTGTCGGTAATTCAGTTCCCGAAAAGGTAAAGATCACTGTGTAGAGCGGTGTTTTGGTGCTTTCATCATTCTTATTCCTAATAATCCGACGAAACTCAAGAATCTCAGCATTTTCATTTTGCATTAGCTTGCGTTTATCATATGAAACAGCCGTAGCTAATTCATCATCCTCAACACTCGTTTCAATATATGCCACTCCAAGACACTCGACTAAGCGCTGTGGTATCATAAAGCGAAGGTCATCACCCTTTTTCTCAGCAAGACTGTTTGCAGCTTCCTTTGTTCGCATCAATATTTTCATCTTCTTCTTAGACATCGGTGTTGCACGAATGTATGCATTGCCATACTTTTTAATCAACGATTTGGCAAGTTTTGCACAAGCCAAATGATTTTCATTTGATTCGGCGATCACTAAGTATGGTCCTGGGTGCTTTTCAGGATACTTCCTTATCCGTTGAACCTTAACTTGGTTCTCCGGATTATCCTCTTGGGCCATTCTCCGAGATAGAAGTATGAAAATCGAACGAAAAAAAAGGAGGTAAGTATTTTGATAACAGCCAATGAAAAAAATGATGCGATACGTACCGTAGCACAGGCGAGACTGTTCATTGAAATTTCTGATGCATGTCCTGAGTATGTAAGTAATTTAGTTTGTTATTATTACCAAGCGGTTGACAATCAGATATATTAATCTACTTGAAGCCTGAACGTTAAAAAAAAAAATAATTGTAGGATTATTTTTCTTCCAAATCTTCAACATACACTTTACCGTTTTTCAACTGATATTATAAACTGGAGAAATTTTTTTTGGGTACATTCATTAAGCTTCCGGAGGCACTAAGTTTTAGAGAATAAAATTTCATGGACATTAACTTAGGTGAAATTCTTTAGTATTTAAAAACACTCGTTATTAAACGGTATTTTAGTTTTGATTTGTTTTAAATGACATCAAAACTTTTTGAAATTCTAATAATTTTAAGCTGAAACTTTGTTTAGTAGCCTGTTTTTTGCAAACTCTGAAACTTAACTTAAATGCATGCACATATGATGTGAACTAACTGAACGACATAAATTTAGATTGTTACAGAAAAAAATCATAGCGCTCTGTTAAACTTTGGTGACATACCTATTAGCTTTTGGAAACATACATTTTTGAGGGAAAAGTAATACACTTTTCGATACTGTTTTTAAAACAGTGTCGAGAAGTGTTATTTTTCGCTAAAATTTATGGTTCTGAAAGTATTTGTCATCAAAATATTGCAGAGCGCAATGTAATTTCTGTAGAAATCTAAATTTATGTCAAATAAGATGCTTTCTTTTTGTGCGTCCAATATGCCGTAAGTTTACATCATTCATGATATAATTTTGTGTCGAACATGTCTTCAATTTACGTCAAAGGATTTATGGCCTCAAGCGTTTCTGTTTCTTTCTGGTATAAATTTATGTCAAAAAGGATGCTTCAATTTTGTGCATCCAATTTGACATAAATTTACACCAAAAAATTAATAGTGTGTACTTATGATCGTTATTGCCAGCCAGTCCCATCCAATTTCGGTACGAACAAGCAGCTGCTAGTGGTAGTGTGCGTTTACTTATAAATGTTTGGTCATTATTTCACATTTTGCAGCGCTTATGTTTTAATACTTCTAGAATCGGCATGAAATTGGCTTTCTGGTGAATATAAGTTTATTGCGAAAACCATGTGTTAATGTACTCAAAATCCAGTGCAAATTTGAATTTGAGTCTAAGAAAATCTGAGAAATTGCAAATTGAGAAAAGTTCGAAAAACAGACCTTTGAAAATCCGTTAAAAATTCTGTGTTTCGTATTGTGACAATTTAAAATTGCAAAGCTATAAGTCAAATTACGTCAACTTTACAATCCATTTTTCATTGATTGAAGAGTACGGTTTAACGCCCCTTTTCAATTTTTTTTGGTCATGATCTTTAAAAATTTCAGAAAAAAGTTACTGTGAAAATCGGTTGAGAAACAAGAGAGATATATTGGTTTTAGTCAGGATTGTCAAAATGACACTCTAGGGACTGTAACTGGTCAAAATTTCTGGGACAGATGAAGGTTAAACATTAAGCGTGTTTGAATTTCATTAGTCGGCTGATTTGTGTCCGATCAATATAAAATACCGTCAAACGGGGCATCATGCAACAGCGGGGTTCGATGCAACATTTATATAACACTACATTGAATCAATTTTTAATTTAATGTATTGTAATAAAGTTATCTTTTAATGATAACAAAAAGATGATGACATAATTTCTCGCATCTTAAGCTAGTTGTCTTAAGTTTTTTATTTTTATGTAAAATTGGAAAAATCGAGCAATAAATGTACAAATTTTAACATTTTTTATGCCGAAAAAAACTTTACCCAGTATGACGGATCGGCTTGATAAAATTACCTACAAACTTTTTACAGGTTTCCTCATGTTATACCAACATTGTTGGTGTAAAAATATTTTTCGAACAATCACCAAATTTTTTTAAATGAATATTTTTAAAATTCAGTTAGGTGTCTGGGGTTAAATGCAACAAAATGCAAATCAAAGAAATTCCTTGTAAATCTCGTTTCCATATGTTGGAATATGAATGTTTTGCATCACGTGTTTGTAAACATTTCAGTTTCATTCATCCAAACATTTATTTTTATGATTTCAGCTTTTAGAATTTTTCGTAGTATTATTTAACCCCTAAATGTATGCAGCATCCTTATTTTCAGAAAAAAATGAGAAAATTTGTTTTTACAGACCCAAAAACTACTGCAATTGGTGTTGTCATGCGTAATAGTCTTTAAGGCATCGCAAATATATTAAAAACTATGAGTTTTCGTACGTGTTCATAAGATTTTTCATTAAAAACAAAGTTTGTTGCAAGTGACCCCATTTTCTAAGGAAGGTGAAAATCGCATGTTTTTAGAAAATTAAAAATAACTGAAGAAAACAATAATTTTTTTAACTACGCCATTTTGATGCCCCAGCATCCTTAAAACTTTTGATGCATAAAGGATACGATTAACTGTTAACATAAGTTTTTTAGAAGCCGTTGAAGCTGAAAATTGTTGCATGTTGCCCCAGTTGACGGTAGTTTAAACTTGCTTCTTCTTGAAATTAAAGCAAATTTAACACTAATTCAAGACAATTTTAAGTAAACTTACATTAATGTATTATCTCTTACTCATGTTGTAGAAGTTTTCTCAAAATAAAATTTTTATACCTCTAATTTAGATCATTTGCCTTGATTTTGCTTCAAATATAACACCGGTTTTTATACAGTAACTGTCTTTTTTCGGGTCCCCTCAATGTTGACATGCTCCTGGTAAAACGACGCCCCTGCCCTTCCTCCTTAGGGTTCGAACGCCAGGATGCGGAAAAGTACCCGATTCGTCATCTTCGCCTCCTGAAGAGTCCGGTTCTCGACGGGACGGTCCACCGCGATCCGGGTCGAGATTGAACTGCTCATCCGTATCCGGCTCGAGCGTCAAAGCAGTGGTGAAGTTTCGTTTCTTCCGTTTAGACCTGGTGGAAACTCCCGCTACCGCCGCAAGTTGAAATGTTTTGCCGGTTTTAGGCGATATATGATTTGAGGAAGACCTTTCCGGCACGATTTTAGTAGAAAGTCGGTTTCCAAAGCCTCTTTTGAGAACTCCATTGGTCACTAAACGTTTTGTGGCGTTTCGAACGTGGCGCTCTACAACATTTAGTCGATCAGCTTTCTGATTCTTTAAATAGGCGTATGCAATAAGATTCCGTAGAGAGCAGCCTGTAAAAAAAATAACGAAATTTTAAATCTAAAATTCGATGATAAAAACTAGGGCTCAAACCGTTTTCGGAAGCACAGTGGAAATAATTTGCTCCTCGCACAACATACCGGAAGTATTTTTTCGGTGGACATTTGAATGAATTTTCCAGCTGTTGGGGTTTTGGCATTGTTAAAAACAAAACAACACAGGGCCTACTGAACAAATCTCAAACAAGGTTAAACTAGCCCCCTTATTCTGCGCCGCGCGTGAGGTGACGATAGTCGAGTCGAGTCAGAGTCACGTGAGTCTTGTCACCTTATTCCCGAAGCCGATGTGACAGAGCATACGATTTGTCACTCATGGTGACTACTAGATTAGGATAGGAACTCAAAAAGTTTATTCTAAAAGACGTTTCTCACCTAGGGACTTCTGGAATCGGGTGACTCGACTATCATCACCTCACGCGCGGCGCAGAATAAGGGGGTAGATATGATAAATGCTCCGGGCATGAAATTTTTTATTCATATTTTTCGTGTCGTTATCTTACACTTTTAACAATAACAAAAAATGGTTTATATAACGATATGCAGAATGAGCTACATTAAGCTATTGTTGGTAGTTGTAATCAGCGCAAAAGTCAAGAAACGGCTAAAGAAATACTTAATTACTTAAAGAGAATTCGTTTTCAAGTGGTGGTGCACCGGTGCACTACCGGTAGTGCACTTTTTGCCGTTTTCATGCTCGTTTTCACGATTAGTAGTGCACTGGTAGTGCACCATAAAGTGGACGGTGGAACACTCTGAAAATATTCGGTGTTGCTTGCGCTCTCACCTATACTATCATGAATTTTGACAGCACGTGCTTCCCGATGTAAACAAATATCAGCTGGTTGGTTTATTTCTATACCGCAAAAATTGCGTTTGAGCTGTTTTTTTCTCTTTATTATCCCGAAGAACGGAAACTTGTTCCGGATTAAATACCAGTGCCGTTTCCAACAGAGGCGGAGAATTTCACCTAGATGGCACGTTCCAAAGCAAACAACGCTCCCAAGAAGAAATGTGCAGCAAATCAGAGTGCAAAAAGGCCAACCCAAAGATCTGGTGGAATCGCCCAAACCGAAGCAGCAGCAAACATAGACCGCCCAGAATCAGTCGGTATTGCAGTTCATCAGAGCCAGAGGCGAATCTACTAAGCAAAATAAATCTGAAATCATAACAATTCAACATAATATATAAATTCATGCTAAAATTTTCATATTGTTTAAAAGACAATGAACAACCAAAGTTAATTTCATTTCAATTTCCGAAATCAAACGAAAACAAATACCAGCTGTAATAGATTTTTGACAGCTTGATGTTTTTTGTTGACACTGCCGATTTCACGCACACCTACAAAGGTGAGTGCAAAACTCGATTCATGCTTGTTTTCAGCGTGGATGGTGCCAAACTTTCGGGATGGTGAAAACGAATACGGTATTACCCTACATGAAATTTGTTGACCTTTCCTAAATTGTATTGCTCTAAAACACGGCATTTTTTTTTCATTTTATTTCCTTGTTTCTGAGATGGACTATAGAATATAAATCCCATGAAATATTTCTCTTGTTCCGCTTGAATTTAGTGGTGAATCATTTTGCATGGGAGCTCGAGACTTTATATCAGTATTTAAATTTTTGTTATTATCTTATTACTGCGATGAATTATCCAATAGGATGAAAATCTCATAAAATTATTATCTTTTTTTGTAAAATCTTCCTTTGAAATGGCTCATACTATCCTTGTAACTTGTTCACTTTTTTTAAGAAAGAAGAAGATAGATAGGGAAATGTGAAAATAAATTAAAACAACTATAGCCTAAAAAAATCTCATCTTTTTCTGTTTGAATGTACTCTTCAAGCTTCTTTTTGCTTGGGAGTTTGAGTCTATGCCAGAAGTGCTTTTCAAATCAAATCATCTTTGGAATAATGCATGTTTAAGCGCATTTTTGGCATAGAGTAAGCGTCAAACGGCATTGAAATTTGGCAACCCCATTTCTGTGGGTGTAATTTTTCTACAAGCTTGTTTTTATTTAACCATTTCTGGTTATAGAATAACCATATTATGGTTTTTGCTCCAAAACTTTCAATATAGTTTTTGTTTGTAAATTCTTTATTTAAAACGGCTCATACCTTTAGGCTTTAAGGAGCCAATTTCGTTTTGTTTTATTACAATTGTGTGCTTATATCTAGTTCACTTAAAAAAAAAAAGAAAATGGATAGGGAAATATGAAAATAAAAATAAGAGTTATAGACGTAGATCGATAGCTTTTAGAAAAACGTAAATTTCGAACATAAAGTCCAAATCTAGCATAGCTAGTACATCTCTCACTGGAACATTAGGTGGTTTTCCTCGGGCCCGAAGGGAGTCTATTAAATTCGTTCTGGTGACAAGATGGACCTCACACGACCAAACAATATGCTCGATGTCATGGTAACCTTGGCCGCAACCACACAAATTGCTGCTAGCAATGTCAAAACGATAGAGTACCGTGTCTAAGGAACAATGATTGGACATGAGACGGGAGAATATACGAATAAAATCCCGACTCAAGTCCAATCTATTAAACCATGGTTTAAGGCTTTCAATATAGTTATTTTTCAAGAATTTTTCTATAAAGTAATCTAACAATTTTGGTAGTTCTCGTGTATTAACCACAAAATGGTTGTAAAATGTGACGTTTTTTCTTTGCCATCTAGAAACGTGCGCGAAATTTAGAACGGTTGTAGATTGTTTTGAAAGTTTTTTTTTGTTGAATTCGGTCACATCCGCCAGTGAAAACCAGTCGAAAATTAGTTAAAAAAAGGCCATTTCGAAAAGCTCAAATCGGAGGACATCAGAAACATAGCACAGCGAATATTCCGCATCAAGCGGCTGAAGCGAACAAGATCTTCCGGAAGATATCGAGCTGTCTGTCTGAAAAGATTGAAACCTTATCTTCTTCTTCCGAGAACAATTCATCAGATGCATCCGGATCTGGATCCAGTTTCCCCGGCGAGTTGGTAAGAGAAACTAGATGACATATTTAAAGTTAAAATAATATATTTAATTCGACTCCCCCACAGGGTTGTCTGGCTGCGTTGTAAACCCGTCCTAACCTCATCGACCCCCGCCATCCGGCTGTGACGAATTTATAATTGAAAAAGGGCCATACTCGCTCCTGTCCCAATTATTGTACTAAGGATACCTCGAACTGCTAGATGCTAGAATTTGTTTTAATTTTATTTTTATTTTTTAGGATATCAGGCAATAAATAAGAATACTTGATTGAAAAAACTGATTTTTATTGAAAAATTTAAAACAAATCCTCATAAATCTGAAAAAGCAGCTTTTTTGTATTTCGGTTGAAAAATAACTATTTTTCAATTCCCCCGTAAGAATCCCATTCGGTTAAAAAATAACCATATTCGATCTTCTCCCGGAAAAGTCATTTTATGGGTTTTCAAAGAGAAGTCATTAAATGGCATAACGCGGGAAATGGTCAAATATGGTTATTTTTCATCCATAAGTGGTTAATTAAATTCCTGCGTGTAAGTATTTTGATGATTATTCATACTGAGCATTGTTGATGATTCCGAAATTGCCACTTAAATTCGTACGCTCGATTAAACCCTAACCATAACATCCATCCTCATATCCTTTGAGAGACACACGGCCGGCACCCGTACAGTGGATCGGACAAATCATTGTTCGTCCAGTTTTGTAGAGGGAAAATGCACAAGGAACGCATTTGTGAATGACTGAGGCAGGACTCATGATCAATGAAAGGGACTGAATCGGACTAGCCAGCGAAACTGAAGGAAACCCTCAGGCAAGCGAACCAAGACCCAAAAGTCTGCCATCAGCATAAACCCGAGGCTGGTATGGTCCATTTAGCAGCACCATTTCACAAAATTTCACAGCCATCTTCTTCTGTTGGTTTCTGATTCCGGAATTCACATGACTAGGATGTGTATGGTAACTGGGTAAAGAGATTTTCAGGAGATGAAGAGCATCGCTGTCAACTATCACAAGATTTACGCACAATTTACACGTTTCAGAAATTCTACGATTACGTAGGCGAACACTTTAGGGTCGCTTTTTTGGTTGATCAATTAAACAGAATTAAATTCCTCCAATCCTAAATTTTCCATCAAATTTCTAATCACGAAACGTGTCATTGTTAGAGGTAACCTTACTAAAAGAGATTTTTCGGTAGAGCTGGACTGGTTTCATGCAAACAAGTCCTCTTTGCATGCAAAATATTACACCATACCTAAGGTTGCCAGAATTTTTTCCACTCCCATCCGGGCCTAGCAATTCCGGGCATTTTTCACAAATAACCTGGCAAAATCCGGGCATGGATTTCAATTTTTCAAATCCAAAAACCGGGCAAAAACCAGGCAAAATTTAGGTGTAATTACACATAAAAGCAAAAAAAAAAATTCAAAAAAATTGAAATTAATATCTTTTTAATTTAATTGCAGACTTCCAAAAATTTTTTGGTACACTTTAATATTTAAAGGTTTATAAAAGTAAATCAGCGAAATTATTTGAAGCAACCGTTGAAAATTTCTTCACAGTTAATCGATTTTGCTTAAACTTACTCAAAAACTTTGATTTTTTTTGGTTTTTTTATGAAAATTGTGAAAAAATCCGGGCAATATCCGGACTTTTTCACGATATCCGGGCAACCGGGCCGGACCGGACTTAACCGAAATTTTGCATCAAATATCCGGGCAAACCCGGATAAAACCGGGCAATCTGGCAAGCTTAACCATACCACAGTGGTCAAAAATGCGAAAAACGTGATCGTTGCTTATAACTTTTTTAGGTCACATTTTAGCATATCGGTATCTTCGGAAAAGTTTGTCAGTAAAATCAGTTCTATAATAAAAAATTATTATTTTTCTGATTAACCCTCCTACCAGTGAGATAAAATTTTTAACTTCTCTGTTATAGGTTTTAGCTTTTTGACGTCTTCGACAAACTTGTTTGAAATCAAATTTTCTACAACTTTGTCTCAGACGCTAAGTTTCTATAATAATTATTATCCGAGATATAGGCCAAATAAGAAACTTAACCTCTAAAAATCCGTTTTTTAATAATAACTTTTTTCAGTTAATTTTAAGTTTAATAGTATGTTCTACAAAGTTGTTTGTCTAACTAAAATACACCACTTTGTTGTACATTTTAAGTTTGTAAAATGTGATACTGCAGAGCTATGTTAAAAAGATTACCGAAAATAGGGCTTTTTCACGCCTTATTTTACAAACACCGGGCAACATCGGGCAGCCCGCTTTAGATGCAAAATGAAGTCGAAGTTTTCATCTACAAGATGCAGGTACAACCGTCAGTATCCACTTGTATCCAAGCGAGATACATCAATTTTACTTTTCCATGTTTGCATTAAAAACAACGATTTCTATGAGAGCCCATATAGCGCGTTCTACTACGTGTGTTTTCTTCTAGCTTTTCCCTGCGCGATGTCAGAAGCAATGGTTTGGAAAAGCATAATACAAATGCGCTTCCAAACCTTTGCTTCTGACATCGCGCAGGGAAAAGCTAGAAGAAAACACACGTAGTAGAACGCGCTATATGGGCTTTCATAGAAATCGTTGTTTTTAATGCAAACATGGAAAAGTAAAATTGATGTATCTCGCTTGGATACAAGTGAATACTGACGGTTGTACCTGCATCTTGTAGACGAAAGCTTCGACTTCATTTTTCATCTAAAGCGGGCTGCCCGATGTTGCCCGGTGTTTGTAAAACAAGGCGTGAAAAAGCCCTATTTTCGGTAATCTTTTTAACATAGCAGTATCACATTTTACAAACTT
Source organism: Uranotaenia lowii (assembly GCF_029784155.1). Lineage (NCBI taxonomy): Eukaryota > Metazoa > Arthropoda > Insecta > Diptera > Culicidae > Uranotaenia > Uranotaenia lowii. The sequence goes on from NC_073693.1 coordinate 247,730,678, forward strand.
AAAATGTTCAACAGAGTGGTGTATTTTAGTTAGACAAACAACTTTGTAGAACATACTTTTAAACTTAAAATTAACTGAAAAAAGTTATTATTGAAAAACGGATTTTTAGAGGTTAAGTTTCTTATTTGGCCTATATCTCGGATAATAATTATTTTAAAAACTTGGCGTCTGAGACAAAGTTGTAGAAAATTTGATTTCAAACAAGTTTGTCCAAGACATCAAAGAGCTAAAACCTATAGCAGAGAAGTTAGAAATTTTATCTCACTTGTAGGAGGATTAATCAGAAAAATAATAGTTTTTTATTATAGAACTAATTTTATTGACCAACTTTTCCGAAGACACGATATGCTAAAATGTGACCTAAAAAAGTTATAAGCAACGATCACGTTTCTCGTATTTTTTACCACTGTGCATACGGGTGCTTTTGATCCAAAATCTCGATCACGATCACGCAAGATTTTGGAAGAATCCATGCTAAAACTGAAACTGATGAAAATTGATGGCAAAACTCATCAGATCGGCTTGTTCAGGGGAAGAGAATGCATATTTTTTCCTTCTCCTCAACAGCGTTGCCAGATTGAAAACCGTTTAAGTCCGTAGATTTGACGGAAATCGAAAAAGGTTATGATTTCGACAAAATAAAACTTGATGACCTTTTTTTTTTGCTTGTCATGTAGAATTTAGATTTGTCCGCAGAATCCCTTGAATTTTTTTGATAATCCGTAGAAAATCCGTAGAAAACCGTAGGAAATGCTGTAAATCCGTAGATTTCGAGCATCGATCCGTAGCTCCGTAGAAATGCTTAAAATCCGTAGAACTACGGAGAAATCCGTAGATCTGGCAAGGCTGCTCCCCAAGCTGTGCGGTGAGAGATAAGTCGCACTGAAATCAGGAGAAAGATTTTCAACTCATAAGAATGAGCGAGAGCAATCACATCAGCTGAAGAAGTGAGTTCTCTCCTCCGGAAATTTTATTGCGCATTGTGTTGAGCAGAAATCTGGAAGCCAACACAGCTTTTTATTGGTGCGTTTTCGAATCAACATTATGCTCGCTGATCGACAGGTGTCTTGATTTTTTGAGATTTGTCCTCTTTCTTGAGCTACCGTCCTAATTTTTCAAAAACCCTCGAATTCTACTAATTTTTGAAAAAGGTCTCTTAAATGTCCTGATTTTTTCTTACTAAATTATATTAAACTAGCTGATTTACCCGGCCTTGCTCGGGTTTGCATAAAATATAAATCAAAATAAGTCGTTTGACTTTACGAAATTTTGATAGCTTTGTATTCAATATGTTTTATATACTTATTATGAGAAAATTTTACCCTGTTGTGCCATGTATGTAAGCTTTGGAAGTTTTGTTAGTGTTTTTCAAGTTTTGAATGAGAATTTTTACTGTGTTTCCCTTTTTCATGTTTTTGAAACACTTATAGTTATGAGGTTCGTATTCATAGAAATTAAAACCAATTTACCATGAATACTTTTTTTTATCACGAAAAACATTTTATACCCACCCTTTCCATGAGTTCGAATCCTAGTCACGGCATACACAGTAAACTTTTGGGGTTTAGTGGTTTAATCATATACTCGAGAGATGTACGCTTAGAATTAAGTAAAAGGAATCTCTTCGAGGAAACATTAAGTTTAATTGACATCCTGTATGTGTTTGTATTTGGCTTTTTGAACTTGTCGAAAACTCATTTTTCATGTTTTCAAATGGATGTGTAATTTTCGTTATTTTTTCCACACCGTTTTATGATTAGTTTTTCTAAAGTGTTCCAAGTTCCACTAAAAGTTTTTTTAAGTTATCTAATCGAAATGATTTAAGAACTCAAATCGACCATTTTATGATGTTATAAAAGATCGATGTTATAAAAAATCTGTATATTTGTTTGATTTATCCAACTTTTTTCAGTTTTCTGAAAACTTTACATAATTTTTCTAATATGAAAAAAAAGATGTCTTGAACATTTTTAAGTTTTAAAATTCATCTGGCTTTAATAGCAAGAGGGAAACAAGAGCAAAAATGTTACTTTCGAGAAAAAACAACCCGCCCAACTGCTTTGCGATTTTTCATATATTTTTCGAAAGATTATGGATTTACGTTCTATAAAAACGACATGGAGATACAAATTATCTTTTTAAACTTAACTATTTGAACAAAAAAAAATGTCTACTGCCACAGAATTTGGCATATTTTCAATGTGTTTTGTCTGACTACATTTTCAAAAAGAACAGGAAGTATGGTTCCAGAGGCTATCAGGCATTTGCAGAAAAATCATTTAATACATATCGAGAATTCCCAGGAATAAAACTATTTTTTACCCGTTTTTTTTTTAAATTCTCGGAAATTCCAGACCGGAAATCCCAGGGATGACTCACTCTACCCGGCACTCTTGCATATCCAGGTTTGACTGCAATTAATATCAAAAAATTACCTCAGTTATATTAATTTTTAACCTTTTCATCATATATAAAATTCAATTTAAGCTATAGCAGTTATTTGGAAAACTTGAAACAGATTGCAAAAGAAAATTTAAACGATAGCCAATCATTCATCCTATGCCAAAACCAGAATGGAATTCTTTATGTTTCGTTCATTGGATATTCTTTAAAATCAAACTTTAGTGGAGAGTGGGGTAACGTGGACTACTCTGCATATCTCAGATGTGTGTTGAGATAAAAATCTCAATCCAAGTGTTATCTTCGCCGCTTTGCGTAAGCATCTTTTTCTATATGTTGTTGACTTAAATACACATTATATGCTTCTTTTATTTATCAAGTTGAAAAGTAATATTACTTACATAATATAACAAGCACCTGCTTATTGTATCGATGGAGAACCTGAAGGTCACAACAAAAATATACTCATATGCTTATGATCTTAACGTTCTTTTACATGGGAAGGAATTTTTTTTATGAAACATCAATAAGTCACACAAACGCAACCAATTTGCGAATCAAAGCTGATGAAATGAATAGTTATGAAAAATATTTTGTGAATTCTATATAACACATTTTGCCAAAACAGTTGCGGGTCAGGTTTTCGAATCTTTTCGATCATACACAACTTTCTTATTTATTTCATCTTTCATCACCTCAAATTACTTGAAAATAACGAAATTAATTTTGAAATTACAGTATTAGGTCAAGTAATAAATGTACATGTTATTTGGTCATTTTGGATTAAGTGGCCCACAATTCCCCATCATTTTTCAAAATCCAAAAAATATTCGAAATGCAGAAAATAACCTAAAAAATCTAAATGATACTTTAAAAATATAGAAAATATAATGTAATTGGTTTTATTTCATCTTTCATAATAAAGTTATGGAAGTAGAAAAATGTGGCCCATTATTCCCCACTCTCCCATACAGTATGAAATAATCGAAATTGCGAAACTTGTATTAAATTTTTTTTTCGAGGTTTTGATTTTGTTGAGGATCTTAATTTCTGACTCTCATATGAATATTTTCCATTTTTGTGGTTTTTTTTAAATTTTTAACCAGCCATAAGTTTAAGGCCAATTTTAATTCTGGTTTCTGTTGATTTTTTAAATCTGGAATTTTCTTCGTCATCATTTCAGAGGTTAAGTCATCGAATTGACCTATATTGCCTGATTTGTTCCATATTAGATAACCTAGATTAGATAACCAATCCCAAAAAATACAACCATCCATTCAACTTAAAATAGAGAATTCGAAGGTATAAAACATTACCTGATCCCAATTTTCAGCCCTCGGTAAGAATACCTTATGTCTATATAGGTAAAAGAATTCAGCTTGCAATGTCTTTAAAGTTAAACCAAGGTCATCATTGCAGAAGCTGAGAAAATGAAATTCAAATTACCGTACAGGTAACTGCAATCGTATCCCCTCACAGGTATATTTATCCCTTTTTTTCGTCTTTCGACTGGCTCAACTCAAGGATAGGTACAAAGATATGTAAATGTCTTCTCAATGTCCTTGAGTATCCCTGTACCAACAGCATTTTTTTCTTCTAAAACTTCTCGATTTTATGATTCCTGTATGCTTTTAATGAAGGATTGACCATTTAAAATTATTTTAAAATAACCTGTTACGAATGAGTCTTTTGAAATCAGATAATTTGGAACTATCATTTTTGACAAAAAAAGAAAAAAACAAAAACAAAAACATAAAAAAGAAGATAAAAAAGACTTGGTTGATATGTTAAAATTCTTAGGAAGCCAAATACAGGAATTAAGATGCAGAGTCCAGATTCAGAATCAAATACAGGATTCGGGTACAGAATTCAGATTCAAAGTTCATAAAAATAAAATACATTCTGAGTTCAAAAACCGATTTAAGATTCCAAACTCAGATTCTTAAATTAGACGCAGCTTCGAATTACAGAATTCTGGTTTTGAAGTTTTCGATCCGAAACTATGATTAACAAATAATGCTTTAATAGGAATATAGAAGAAGATTTCACGTTTGCTTAATTGAAAAATGCTTTTAAGTTGTTGCAAATGTGATTTTAAACTCCGAACTCGGAATTCAAACTTAAAAACTAAATCAGATTCTATTTTGGGAAAAGACAATGCAGAATCTTCAATGAGAATACGAATCGCTAAACAGGACTCAAAATTTGTGTGATTTATGAAAATAACCCGTTTTTAATAAACAATCACAATGAGACGTAATCCTTTCATCAGAAGTTGGAGAATTCAAGTACAGTTTTCGATTTTGACAGCAATTTTACAATCATTTTCGAAGCTAGAAGCGGAAAAGATTTTTAACTGTGAAATCTATTCAGTCCCACTTTGCATTAAAATTGCACATTATTTTTAGAATTTTTGTTTGTTCAAACATGAAATTTCCATTTAAATGTCATATGTTTGATTCCAGAAAGAGCACGTGTGAGCGAAATTCGGAACCCAGGCGTCGTTTGCCGGTTTTGGCGCTTTTCCACGTTTTTTTCGCCTTGCTTCATTCCGTTTTCTTCTCACAGTCACATCATTTTCGGTTCAACGGATTCCTCCATCATCTATTCATGCCAAGAGGCTTTGTGGCCAATGTGGTACATACCGAGGTGATAATAAACGTAACTGTTTGTCTAGTAGTAGCAAAATTTTACACAAAAATAAGCAAAATTTTACAGGCAAATATCATTGAAAACATGATTATAAAGCAATAAAAACCGAACTTGTGTTCGTGTTCGGTCTCGATCTTCGTCACCTGGTTATGTGTACAGGTTGGCTTCGAGGAGCCGATCCCGAACTGCCCTTAGTATTGGTGAAGCAAATTTCAAACTCGAATTCGTCGAGTAGGAAGAATGCTCACGCAAACAGAGACCTTATCCTTCGTTCGTTGTCTCGTATTGGTGGAATCGGCAGAATACAGGGTGTTTCATGAGAACCCCTTTTCTTCTAGGTAGGATTATGTTTCCCTCTTTGCCAAGGGTCGGCAACCTTTCGAATCGTTAGTTGCAAGGGCCAAAATTAACATTTCCTAAAAAAAGAAAGAAATTAGAAAAATTAAATGTACTTAGTCATGTGAAATAATGAATCATATTCACCAGCGTTTACTTCTGATGGATTGAATTTTAGTAATAAGTACCAAGTTGACTTTCAACATTTGAACAACTTTTTTAAAAGCTACTTTAAAAAATAAAAATTCTAAATACTGTTCAGAATTTGTATTCATGTTCTGACTTAATTTGCTTTGAAACTTAAAATCAAATTTAAATCGACGTTTCCAACGTTTGTTTTGACAAAAAAAAAAATGTTCATTTTGCAAAATTTAGGGAATCATAGGACTTAAAATCAAAACTGATTCAATATTTGAGCAATTGTTTTGTTTCCAATAAATCCTTTTGTAAAATCACAGAACTGCTGCAATGAAACTTGAATTAAATATTGTCTCAAAAAAGATTTTCAGTTGCATAACAAGGTTTACAAAACTATAAATTTAGTAAAAATCGGTATCGAAACAATGGAGATATCATAATCGCAAATTAAGCACAGAATCCCGAAAAAAAAACGATTCTTAAGTCCAGAAAACGGACTTTAAAGTTGTAAACCCAAATTTAGCTCAGAATCCCGAAAAACGCTTCTAATGACCAGAAAATGCATTTGAAAGATTTGTTCCCAAATTAAGCTCAGAACTCCGAACAAACGCTTCTAAAGGCCAGAAGATGCTTTTTGAAGTTTTGGTCCCAAATTATGCTCAAAATCCCGAAAAAACGCTTCTTAGGCCAGAAAACGCGTTTTAATATTGTGGAACCAAATTTAGCTCAGAATCCCGAAAAAATGCTTCTAAAGGAAAGAAGATGCTTTTTAAAGTTGTAATCTCAAATTAAGCTTAAGGCCAAAACACGCGTTTTAAAGTTGTGATCCCAAATAAGGCTCAAAATTTCGAAAAAAAAACGCTTCTAAAGGCTAAAATCGAATTTTAAAGTTGTGATCCCAAATTAAGCTCAGAATCCTGAAAAAAACGCATCCAAAAACCATAAAAGGCACTTTAGAGTTGTGATCGCAAATTAAGCTCAGCATCCCGTAAAAAGCAACGCTCTTAAAGGCCGGAAAACGCGTTTTTATATTGTGAACCCAAATTTAGATCAGAATCCCGAGAAAAACGCTTCTAAAGGCCAGAAGATGCTTTTTTAAGTTATAATCCCAAATTAAGCTCAGAATCCTGAAAATACGCATCTAAAGGCCATAAAAGGCACTTTAGAGTTGTGATTGCGAATTAAGCTCAGAATCCCGAAAAAAGTAACGCTTTTAAAGGCCGGAAAACGCGTTTTAATATTGTGAACCCAAAAAACGCTTTTAACGACCAGTAAACGGATTTTGAAGTTGTGATCAAAAATTATGCTCAGAATCCCGAAAAAACGCTTCGAAGGCAAGAAAACGCATTTTAATGTTTTGATCCCAAATTAAGCTCAGAATCCTGAAAAAAAAACGCTTCTAAGGGCTAAAAATCACATTTTAAAGTTGTGATCCCAAATTTAGCTCAGAATCTCGAAAAAACGCTTCTAAACACCAGAAGATGCTTTTTAAAGTTGTAAAGCTAGAATCCCAAAAAAAAAAAGCTTCTGAAGGTCAGAAGATGCTTTTTGAAGTTTTGGTCCCAAATTAGGCTCAAAATCCCGAAAAAAAAAACGCTTCTAAGGCCAGAAAACGCGTTTTAATATTGTGGAACCAAATTTAGCTCAGAATCCCGAGAAAAACGCTTCTAAAGGCCAGAAGATGCTTTTTTAAGTTATAATCCCAAATTAAGCTCAGAATCCTGAAAATACGCATCTAAAGGCCATAAAAGGCACTTTAGAGTTGTGATTGCGAATTAAGCTCAGAATCCCGAAAAAAGTAACGCTTTTAAAGGCCGGAAAACGCGTTTTAATATTGTGAACCCAAAAAACGCTTTTAACGACCAGTAAACGGATTTTGAAGTTGTGATCAAAAATTATGCTCAGAATCCCGAAAAAACGCTTCGAAGGCAAGAAAACGCATTTTAATGTTTTGATCCCAAATTAAGCTCAGAATCCTGAAAAAAAAACGCTTCTAAGGGCTAAAAATCACATTTTAAAGTTGTGATCCCAAATTTAGCTCAGAATCTCGAAAAAACACTTCTAAGCACCAGAAGATGCTTTTTAAAGTTGTAAAGCTAGAATCCCAAAAAAAAAAAGCTTCTGAAGGTCAGAAGATGCTTTTTGAAGTTTTGGTCCCAAATTAGGCTCAAAATTCCGAAAAAAACGCTTCTAAGGCCAGAAAACGCGTTTTAATATTGTGGAACCAAATTTAGCTCAGAATCCCGAGAAAAACGCTTCTAAAGGCCAGAAGATGCTTTTAAAAATTGTAATCTTAACTTAAGTTTTTGGCCAAAAATCGCATTTTAAAGTTGTGATCCCAAATAAGGCTCAAAATTCCGAAAAAAAAGCCTTTAAAGGCTAAAATCGAATTTTAAAGTTGTGATCCCAAATTAAGCTCAGAATCCTGAAAATACGCCATAGAGAGCAAAGTAACGCTTCTAAAGACCGGAAAACGCGTTTTAATATTGTGAACCCAAATTTAGCTCAGAATCCCGAAAAACGCTTCTGAAGGCAAAAAAACGCATTTCAAATAATATCCCAAATTTAACTCAGAATCTCAAAAAATGCTTTTAAAGACCAATAAACGCATTTTAAAGTTGTGATCCCAAATTACGCTCAGAATCCCGAAAAAAACACTTCGAAGGTAAGAAAACGCACTTTTATGTTTTGATCCCAAATTAAGCTCAGAATCCTGAAAGAAAAACGCTTCTAAAGGTTTAAAAATCGCATTTTAAAGTTGTGATCCCAAATTAAGCTCAGAATCCCGAAAAAAACGCTCTTTGGGCCATAACACGCATTTTTATGTTTTGATACAAAATTAAGCACAAAATCTAAAAAAAACGCTTCTAAATTCCAGAAAACGAATTTAAAAGTTGTGTTCCCAAATTTAGCTCAGGACGCCGAATAACAATTCTAATGTCTAGAAAACGCATTTTCAATTTGTGATACTAATTCGAACTCAGAATCCCGAAAGAACGCTCTTTAGGCCAGAAAACGCATTTGAAAGTTGTGACCCCAAATTAAGCTCAGAATCCCGAAAAATGTTTCTAAAGGTCAGGCAACGGATTTAGATGTTGTGAATTCAAATTTATCAAAAAATCCCGAAAAAACACTTCTAACGTCCAGAAAATGGTTTAAAAGTTGTGATCTCAAATAAAGCTCAGAATCCCGAAAAAAACGGCTAGAAAACGTATTCAAAAGTTGTAAGTCCAAATAAAGCTCAAATTTCCGAAAAAACTTTTTTGAAGGCCAAAAAGTACATTTTAAAGTTGTGATCCCAAACTAAGGTCAGAATCCCAAAAAACGCTTCTAAAAACCATAAAAGACATTCTAAAAATATGATATCAAAAACTTAAATCGAATTTTAAATTGTGATCGTTAATTCAGTTCAAAATACTGAAAAAACGCTTCTAAAGGTCAGAAAACTCATTTTAAAGTTTAAACTCCAAATAATGCTCAGAATCCCGAAAACGCTTCTAAGGCCAGAAAACGCCTTTTAATGTTTTGATCACAAATTTAGCTCAGAATCCTGAAAGAAAAACGCTTCCTAAGGCTAAAAATCGCATTTTAAAGTTGTGATCCCAAAATAAGCTCAGAATCCCGGAAAAAACGCTTCTTGGGAAAAAAAAAACGCATTATACAGTTGCTATCCCGAATTTGACTCAGAATCCCGAAAAACAATTCTAAAAGCCAGAAAACGTATTTAAAAGTTGTGATCCCAAGTTAAGCTCAGAATCCCGAAAAAACGCTTCTAAATGCTAAAAAATAAATGTCGAAAAATAAGCTTAAGCATTTTAAGCAACTACTTTCAGTTCTGTCCATGACACGATGTTATATTTCATTTTCATAGAAGTAGGAAAATAACATTCTAGGGAGAAGTTAAAAATGCAGAAATCCTCAGACAACCAGTTAAAACCCCAAGTTTTTTTTAAATTTATCCAGGAAATTTGAAAAAAACATAAATTTTTTTAGAAAATGAAATGAAATTATTCGCAAAAAAAACTGATGGCTTGAGATCTTACAGTTTCAAATAAATTTAGAGAAATTTTTCAGATAACGTCAAATAATTCACTTAAAATTGTTGAAAACATAGTTGATGTTGAGATTTCATTTTTTTTCTTTTAATCGAAAAAGGAAACAATTAAAGACATAAGGTTCAGTTCGTGTACTTTTGACAAAAACGAACAATCTTGAATTTTCGCTTGAAAATTTAAATTTGATCACATTTTAACATACACGAATGCCTCTAAAAACGCATTTGACACTTAATCATCCACTTTATCTAAGGTTTTACAATCAATTAAAAGTGAAAAGATATGAAAATGTCCAGAAAATAATCAACAAGAATGAAAGGATTTCAACTAATATATTTGGTTTTTAATTCCCGGTGCATTATTTTAAATTTGGCTTTAAATGTAAGAAATAAATTCAATTTGTTTCCTAGCCCCATATATTTTTCATGAAGTTCCTACACTTACTTAGCTAAAAAATATAAATTTTTTAATTTCCAAGAAAAGCGGGAAGTATTTTTTCATAATAAAATCCTACAAATTCTCTTTACTTCAGATAATCCTTAACAAATTTACAAAAGATGTAAAAAAACCAAATTAAATAAATCAACTTTAACATCTTTTCAATCTGCATGCAATAACTAAGCTAGTAGAATACTTTTTTTGGTCGTGGTACAATCAGTGATGAAAAGTTTTATTAGATATTTCAAATGAAATAATAATTACTCTGTTTATCACATCACAGCTTAACTTAATTTGTATCACTTTGATGTCTTCTACAAAGTTGTAGCCAGGAAAATTTACCATTCAAGCATGTTATTGACAAATTGAGTTAGATTAACGTTAAAGAGGTAAGAGGAGCGTTTTCACAGTGATTAGTATGATATTGTCTTGGAAAAAAAAACATTAAAAAGGTTAAAAAATCTTCAAAAAAACTTATTGTTCTAGAACCTCCGATGGATTATTTCAAATTTGGGCTCAAATGAAAGGGAAAAGACCAAGCTTATGAACGGTTCAAAAATAAGCGAATATGTCTGCTTATACTTGGTAACAAAAAAAAGTTTTTTGCATTTTTTTTTACTTTATTTTCACCTTTTGTTAAACCAGTTCAAAAGTTAGCGGCCGAAGAAGGTAAAATCTAAAATGAAATATTTTGATAAATATTTTTATTATTAAACTTTCAATATCTTCGTTGATGTACAAGTAAATTTAATAAATTATTGTCGAAAAATGAATTTCAAAATCCAAAGAATATTTCTCATTGCATTTTTTTTATAAATGCACTTTTGATGATTTGCTGTGCTAAATTAGGTCTGAATGGATCGCTTCTAAAATTTCGGCATTTTTTTGGTTGTAAAAACAACTTAAAAATGTAATAAAAGTTTTTAAATCAATAATAAAATATCTATACAATGATCGCATCGGTCTTGAGTATATATTACTGTCTAAGACATCAAGTGAAAGAGCATTTTCCTCCAAAGTTTGTAGTTGTCGTTGTCCAATTTTTTTGTAGAACACATGAAAGAAACGTGTACTTAGCTAATCAATTCTAAAAAATATTAAGTTTGATAATCAAAAGCCACCATTTCACTTCCAAAATGCCAGATACGGCTAGCAAGCCACCGGTTGCCGACCACTGCTCTAGACGAGGAAGATAAACATTTATTGATTTCTCTTGGAAATATGAATTGGGATTAAAAATTGTATCTTAATATTTGAAATTATTACGAAAGTAAGAAAGACACTCATTTAAAATGCAATAAGCATAAAATTATAGTTAAATTTCGATTATAAATTATTTTTGCAACAAAAAGCTATTGAAGGAGACAACCTTTTTTAACACGGCAAAAAGGGGCTGGAAACGTTTCTTGGCTTCAGGCTATCGAAGGAAAAATCTAGAAAGTTTTTCAATCAACGATGCAGTATTCATTCGTTACGAACATTTTTGGAAATTTTAAGCAAAAGTGTTCTCGAAATTCAGCTCCAACAACATCAGGTAGCGACATGTTCTCTAGAGCGTTTGCCGTGATCGTCGGTTCAATATTTTCTTACCCGGCCGCACACCAACACACAGACAGCAGTTTGCCGGTACCGGCAAAGTGGATACTACTACCTAGGCAGCGACCGTTGAACGATTGTCGGTTACCTATCAGCAGTACAAAAACTGTACCCGATGGTTCGTTCGGCATCATTCGTTCACCGGCAATCGTACAGTGTGCAGTGCAGTGCTAAGCATGTTAGTCTTAGTCCAGTCGGCTGATGAGCTAGCAGCAGTGGAAGTAATTTGAGGAGGAAAAAAAATTAGAAGGCCCGTTTTGTGAGGCATCTAAATCAGTGCAAATGGATTCGCTAATGGCGACATTTAGTTTAGGCACAGCGTAGTGAAGTGATTGCAACCATCAAAGTGAAAATCAAACGGAAAAGCTGCCCAAATCAATGGTAGTAAGGCTGTGAAAATTTGTGCTGGTGGGTTCCAAGATGGCGGCTCAAGGCGACGATGCCATTCCAGGCATTAATGTTCTGGATTATATAAGTGAAAAGGAATTAATCCTGCGTTATCTGAGCTGACTGCTAGCCCCTTCAAAGGTAAGAAATAAAATTCCATTTTTTTTCTGAGAATTAACTGTTCAGGTGAAAGTTTTAATATGGAATCGCTAATTGGTTTCTTGTCTCCTACTTTCTAGGGTGCATCCGGGTCTCAAAAGAAGCAAAGTTCTTCAAGCTTCAAAAGGAGAAATCGCTTCCAAAATCCGTAAGGAGCACTTTTGGAAGCGTAGTACCGTTGCTGCAGTGAATTCTGCACCAATTTCTGCAACGTGGTCAAGTCGGCTTGCCAATTCCAAGATGGCGTCACACGCTGATTCACATTTCTCATCATCATCATCTCATCGAAGGTGTGGTAGTTTGAGCGCATGCTCCACATCCACTTACACAATGCACCGGGAGTATAACCTCAAAGCTGAGGCATCTACCGGCTGTGTAACCTCATTTCGATGATCATCGTTTCCGTTGGTCGTTGGAAAGCAAATCCAACGAAAAATGTAAGGTCATAACAATTAAGGCATCCCAAATCTGGGGAGCAACGTATTAGACTGGTCTCTTTTAACAGTTCCAACATTGTAGTTTCTCTATATATTTCTATTTACAATTCATTTGCAACCGAATACCAACTATTGAAATTTCTCTATATATTTCTATTTACAATTCGTTTGCGTTGTCTGAACAGAAAAAAAACCACTGAGGTTTCTCTATATATTTCTATTTACAATTCGTAAACGAAAGTCAGGAGTAAAAATCAACCACTAGAATTTCTCTATATATTTCTATTTACAATTCGTTTAGTTCTTTTTCTTGGTTTAACATTAACCGGTTTGTGAAAGACAATTTGAGCTGATATCTATCATAGAATACCAACACACATGTAATTTCTTTCAAATTCTATTTCAATTTTTTTAACCAACAACCACGGTAGTTTCTCAATATTTTCTATTTCCTATTCGTTGCTTAAAAAAAGCAAAAACCAACCACTAGAATTTCTCAATATTTTCTATTTCCTATTCGTTGCCTAAAAAACGCAAAACACCAACCACTAAAATTTCTCAATATTTTCTATTTCCTATTCGTTGCTAAAAAAATGGAAAAAAAACCAACCACTTAAATTTCTCAATATTTTCTATTTCCTATTCGTTGCTTTGAAAAAAGCAAAAAAAAACCAACCACTAAAATTTCTCAATATTTTCTATTTCCTATTCGTTGCTTAAAAAAAGCAAAAACAAAAACCAACCACTAGAATTTCTCAATATTTTCTATTTCCTATTCGTTGCTTAAAAAAAGCAAAAACCAACCACTAAAATTTCTCAATATTTTCTATTTCCTATTCGTTATTTAACTGCTTCCAATGGCAGTTGACAAGATACCGTAAACCACTGTCATTTCTTTCAAATTCTATTTCAATTTTTTTACTAAAAAAAACCAAAGTCTCATCTCAAAACTGTTCACTCTTTGACAGTCACACGCAATTGCGCATAGTAAATGTGATTCTCCAGAGATGTCGTCATCATATGACCAAAGGTCGCATGAGTGCTGAAAAAACAAACAACAACAAAGATCCACCACCGTTATTTCTTTTTAAGTTCTATTTCTATTATTTTTGTGTTTGAACAAGATTCTTATACACTCTTTTTTAAAAAAAAAAACTTTCTTTAAATCGATCGTAAGATTGTCGCTGGAAGTCGTCATCATATGACCAAAGGTCGCATGAGTGCAGACAGAAGCCAAAAAAATAACGGAAAAAAGATCCACCGCGGTAGTTTCTTTTTAAGTTCTATTTCTATTATTTTTGCAATTGTGCAAAACAGGAAAAAAAACAAAATTTAAGTAACTGAAGGTTTTTGTGACGTGATATTATCACTACGGAATATTATTTTGCACTAGAAAAAAAAAGTTGTTTATCTCTAGAAATCGTCATCATATGACCAAAGGTCGCATGAGTGCTAAAAAAGCAAAGTAAAGTTCACCGCAGTAGTTTCTTTTTAAGTTCTATTTCTATTATTTTTGGGAAATAGTTTAAAACTATATCTCCAGCGGGTGGCTTTTGGAACGTGATATTATCACTACGGAATATTATTTTGCTCTGGAAAAATACTGTTTATCTCTAGAAATCGTCATCATATGACCAAAGGTCGCATGAGTGCTAAAAAAAAAGCTGAGATCCACCCCAGTAGTTTCTTTTTAAGTTCTATTTCTATTATTTTTAGAAAATAGTATACAATTTGTCGCCAGCAGATGGCTTTTAAAACGTGATATTATCACTACGGAATATTATTTTGCTCTTGGAAGATTTGTTTATCTCTAGAATTCGTCATCATATGACCAAAGGTCGCATGAGTGCTAAAAAAAAGCTTAGATCCACCACAGTAGTTTCTTTTTAAGTTCTATTTCTATTATTTTTGCAAAAAAAGTTCAAAATTCTGCCTCCAATAGGTGACATTTGAAACGTGATATTATCACTACGGAATATTATTTTGCTCTTAGAAGATTTGTTTATCTCTAGAAATCGTCATCATATGACCAAAGGTCGCATGAGTGCTAAAAAAAGCAGAGATCCACCGCAGTAGTTTCTTTTTAAGTTCTATTTCTATTATTTTTAGAAAATAGTATACAATTTGTCGCCAGCAGGTGTCTTTTAAAACGTGATATTATCACTACGGAATATTATTTTGCTCTAAGAAGATTTGTTTATCTCTAGAATTCGTCATCATATGACCAAAGGTCGCATGAGTACTAAAAAAAGCAAAGATCCCCCGCAGTAGTTTCTTTTTAAGTTCTATTTCTATTATTTTTGCAAAAAAGTCCAGAGTTCTGCCTCCAGCAGATGGCTTTTAGAACGTGATATTATCACTACGGAATATTATTTTGCTCTTAGAAGATTTGTTTATCTCTAGAATTCGTCATCATATGACCAAAGGTCGCATGAGTGCTAAAAAAGCAAAGATCCACCACAGTAGTTTCTTTTTAAGTTCTATTTCTATTATTTTTGCAAAAAAGTCCAGAATTCTGTCTCCAGCAGATGGCTTTTAGAACGTGATATTATCACTACGGAATATTATTTTGCTATAAGAAGATTTGTTTATCTCTAGAATTCGTCATCATATGACCAAAGGTCGCATGAGTGCTAAAAAAGCAAAGATCCACCACAGTAGTTTCTTTTTAAGTTCTATTTCTATTATTTTTGCAAAAAAGTCCAGAATTCTGTCTCCAGCAGATGGCTTTTAGAACGTGATATTATCACTACGGAATATTATTTTGCTCTTAGAAGATTTGTTTATCTCTAGAATTCGTCATCATATGACC
Organism: Uranotaenia lowii; assembly: GCF_029784155.1. Lineage (NCBI taxonomy): Eukaryota > Metazoa > Arthropoda > Insecta > Diptera > Culicidae > Uranotaenia > Uranotaenia lowii. The sequence continues at coordinate 247,746,088 of NC_073693.1, forward strand.
AAAGGTCGCATGAGTGCTAAAAAAGCAAAGATCCACCACAGTAGTTTCTTTTTAAGTTCTATTTCTATTATTTTTGCAAAAAAGTCCAGAATTCTGTCTCCAGCAGATGGCTTTTAGAACGTGATATTATCACTACGGAATATTATTTTGCTATAAGAAGATTTGTTTATCTCTAGAATTCGTCATCATATGACCAAAGGTCGCATGAGTGCTAAAACAAGCAAAGATCCTTCACCGTAGTTTCTTTTTAAGTTCTATTTCTATTATTTTTGCAAAAAAAGTCCAGAATTCTGTCTACAGCAGATGGCTTTTAGAACGTGATATTATCACTACGGAATATTATTTTGCATTTGCAAGATTTGTTTATCTCTAGAATTCGTCATCATATGACCAAAGGTCGCATGAGTGCTAACATGCAAAGTAGAGTTCTCTGCAGTAGTTTTTTTTAAGTTCTATTTCTATTATTTTAGCAAAAAAGTAGAAATAGTTTACTCCAGCAAGTGCATTTTAGAACGTGATATTATCACTACGGAATATTATTATTGTCATCATATGACCAAAGGTCGCCATGTGTCCTGTCACGGTCGCCATGTGTGGTTTCTTTTCCGTACCAAATAAAACTGTTCGAAATTTTAATCGCCCTTTGTGCGATTATTTCCACGTGCTTGAAAAGCATGTTTGTAAACATGTGGTTGCAATTAAGTTGTTTGAAAATAAGAAAGAGGAAGGAATATCTAAATTCATAGAATGATATCGCCACATGACATGTTGATCTGCTTTAATCTTCACCTTTCCCTTTATCTTTGTCTCCAGTAGGTGGCTTTTGGAACGTGATATTATCACTACGGAATATTATTTTGCTCTTTGAAGATTTGTTTATCTCTAGCATTCGTCATCATATGACCAAAGGTCGCATGAGTGCTTAAAAAGTAAAGATCCACCAAAGTTGTTTCTTTTTAAGTTCTATTTCTATTATTTTTGCAAAGTTTTGCAAATAAACTTGATCTTTAACAAGTACTTTTAGAACGTGATATTATCACTACGGAATATTATTTTGCACTAAAAAAACGTTGTTTATCTTTAGTGTCATCACGGGGATTTGATATTTTGATTTAATACGCGCGTACTCAAGTGACAACTGAAAAACTAAACTTTATTTTTCTGATGCTTATATTTATATGTACATGGCTACCCGAAAGCAACTCTCTCTTTTGCTTCGATTCTTTGGATCATCCCACGCACAGGACCGTCAATTGTTTATCGGCCTTATTTGCATCCGCTTGTTGGTGCATCCTACAATCTGAGAACTAGTCATAACATTTATCGCCCTTATCTTTTCTTCGTTCCCATGCGTCGGACAGTCGGGGTGGGATAGTAAACAAACTGTTTATTCAGCATTATCTGACTTGAAGGTTTATAATTTAGTCTAGAATATTCTTTATCGCCGAATAAACATGTCCGTGAAAACATCCTATCCAAATACTGACAACTGATATGAGCAATCTTCGGGTTTTCTTATTTCCAACATTCCTATTCGCTACATTTAGAATTCGTCATCATATGACCAAAGGTCGCATGAGTGCTAACATGCAAAGTAGAGTTCTCTGCAGTAGTTTTTTTTAAGTTCTATTTCTATTATTTTAGCAAAAAGTAGAAATAGTTTACTCCAGCAAGTGCATTTGGGAACGTGATATTATCACTACGGAATATTATTTTTGTCATCACATGACCAAAGGTCGTCATGTGTCCTGTCACGGTCGCCATGTGGGCTTCTTTTCCGTGCTAATCGAAATTGTTCTGTTTGACGGTTACAGGACATTATAAATTCAATCGTCTTCCTTTTGGACTCTACGTAACTCCTGACAGTTTCCAAAGGATGATGGCAATTGCGCTCAGTGGTTTACCACCTGAGTGCGCCTTCCTTTATATTGACGACATCCTTGTCATTGGGTGTTCTGTTGTTTCTGTTGAAGCATAATTTATGCTTATGCCACACAAAGATCCACCATCGTAGTTTCTTTTTAAGTTCTATTTCTATTATTTTTACGAAGCTCGGCGACATGCCGATCATTGAAGCCAAACAACGGCTTGGGATTAGCTTTAATCTTCACCTTTCCCACCAACTTTGTCTCCAGTAGATGGCTTTTAAAACGTGATATTATCACTACGGAATATTATTTTGCTCTTTGAAGATTTGTTTATCTCTAGAATTCGTCATCATATGACCAAAGGTCGCATGAGTGCTAAAAAAAACTAACAAAGATCCAACACAGTATTTTCTTTTTAAGTTCTATTTCTATTATTTTTGAAAATTCTCTAGAAGACTTGTCAAATATACTTCGCACGTTTAACGTTTTCTCGATTAGGATTTCGAAGAGAAAGATACTTTCACTCTTACTTTTCGGCTTTGAATGAACATCTGTTTTATTAACATACTGTGCTTATATACTAGTTTACATGTTGTTCTTAACTTAGGTAGAATGTTTGTTTATTTGAGTATGCTATGCCTTCACGCGCGGCAGATAAGGTCAGCGCGTGTTTATTTAGGTAACGTAAATTTGGTCTTGGCATTGGATGCCGTTGTGTTTGGGTTTATTCTTTTATTATGGTCTTAAAAGCTTACAACAAGCTTTTTTTAACGTGATATTATCACTACGGAATATTATTTTACTCTGAGAAATAAGTTATGCTTACAAACAATCAAACCACTGTAGCTTCACAATATTACAATATGCATTACATATGGAAATTATGGTTTTCCCGCAGGATATTGCAATATGACTCAGCTGTCATGATTCCGTCAATTGTTACCAAACTGCGAAAAAAATCAATAATTATCGAATAACGACCTACCAACTGTGATTTCTTTCAAATTCTATTTCAATTTTTTTACAAAGTAGCGGAAAATGAAGTGTCAGCTATTTTCAGATTTGCTACCAAAACTCCTAGCAGAGGAAGCAACCAAAAACCAACTGTAATTTCTTTCAAATTCTATTTCAATTTTTTTGGGCAAACAACGCTCATCAAACAAATCTCATCCATCCACTGTGGCTTCACAATATTACAATATGCATTACATATGCGATGTAGCGTCAAGCAAGACCACTGAACCAACTGTAATTTCTTTCAAATTCTATTTCAATTTTTTTAACCAAGATTCAACTGGAAAGTCGTAGAAGTCGTCATCATATGACCAAAGGTCGCATGAGTGCCCGATGCTGGCATTCGCTGGCATCGGATTCGTCTCGATACCACCAACTGCAGTTTCTTTCAAATTCTATTTCAATTTTTTTGACAAACCTCTAGTATATATGCTAGAACATTTGGCAACAAACATTTGAATCGTGATATTATCACTACGGAATATTATTTTGCGAAAGAGCTCACGCTCAAAGAAAAACCACTACTGTAGCTTCACAATATTACAATATGCATTACATATGCATTTTACATTAGGCGAACAAACATTTGAATCGTGATATTATCACTACGGAATATTATTTTGCGAAAGAACTCACGCTCAAAGCAAATTTTTTGACAGCAAACATTTGAACCGTGATATTATCACTACGGAATATTATTTTGCAAAAGAGCTCATGCTCATAGAAAAAACCACTGTAGCTTCACAATATTACAATATGCATTACATATGCTTCTTCCTTCTGGCAAACAAACATTTGAACCGTGATATTATCACTACGGAATATTATTTTGCAAAAGAGCTCATGCTCATACGAAAAACCACTGTAGCTTCACAATATTACAATATGCATTACATATGCATTTTACACTAGGCGAACAAACATTTGAATCGTGATATTATCACTACGGAATATTATTTTGCGAAAGAGCTCACGCTCAAAGCAATTTTTTTGACAGCAAAAATTTGAACCGTGATATTATCACTACGGAATATTATTTTGCAAAAGAGCTCATGCTCATGGAAAAAAAACCACTGTAGCTTCACAATATTACAATATGCATTACATATGCTTTTTCCTTTTGGCAAACAAACATTTGAATCGTGATATTATCACTACGGAATATTATTTTACGAAAGAGCTCACGCTCAAAGAAAAATCTAACAAGACTGTTAAAAAAACCACTGTAGCTTCACAATATTACAATATGCATTACTATAGATAAGATAGTCTATTCTATCATGACCGCGTGAAAAAAATGTCTGAAGGCTCCAACTGTCTTTCCAAACTAAAAAAGAAAAAAACAAACCAAAACTGTCTCACAAAAACGTTGACAAACCAAACCAAAACACTGTAATTTCTTTCAAATTCTATTTCAATTTTTTTACAAAAAAAAAAAAATCATTGACCTAGTGTTAAATTAGGGCGTTAAATTGTAACAACTATATTTTAAGTAAAAGAAAATAAAATGTATGCACCGAACCTTCCGGCGTCTTTTGTTATAAAACTATCCGAACACAATTCCGCACGAGAAAATACAAATTAAGGCATTTACCCCAAATGATCGATAGAAAAAAAACAGAAAAAAATGTCCGAACTCACTTTAGACCCCACTAGGATGGTCGTCTCAATTCACAACAACTGAGAACTCGTCTATAGCCTATGAATCATATGCGACCAGGGATGCCTGATGCAATTTTTTCAGTTTCCTTATCATCCTTAACCCTTTTGATACCAAACGAGGATGCAGCGTTGTTTCGATTTTCGTGAGTCACTTCGCTCATCTCATGACCCAGTATCCAAAGACAGAAATCTAAAATAAATGAAGTTGTTATCACCATTCTGTTTGTGTTGTGCACTATTGTAAATATCACTTCTACTTTCGTTTAAGCAGATGTTATGCAAACCTTTGCAAATGTGGTTGACTTGCTTGGTATTATTATTTATTCACATAGTATTCCGTCTCACGACATAACTTGACGAACATAATTCCTAAAATTCACTCGGTTCATAGCAACCGTTCTCCAATTTATCGGGCACCCCACGTTCGCCAGATCACTCTCCACTTGGTCTAACCACCTGGCTCGTTGCGCCCCCCCCCCCCTCGTCTTGTTCCTACCGGATTCGTAGCGAACACCTGTTTTGCAGGACAGCCATTCGGCATTCTCGCATCATGTCCTGCCCAGCGTATCCGGCCAGCCTTCACCACCTTCTGGATACTGGGTTCGCCGTAGAGTCGCGCGAGCTCGTGGTCCATCCTTCGCCTCCACACTCCGTTCTCCTGTACGCCGCCAAAGATGGTTCTTAACACTCGTCGCTCGAATACTCCGAGTGTACGCAGGTCCTCCTCGAGCAACATCCATGTCTCGTGCCCGTAGAGAACAACCGGTCTAATGAGCGTCATATACAGGTTACACTTCGTGCGAGGGCTAAGTCTTCTCGACCGCAGTTGCTTGTGGAGTCCATAGAAGGCACGACTTCCGCTGATAATTCGCCTCCGGATCTCACGGCTGGTGTCATTGTATGCGGTCACCAGTGAGCCGAGATAGACAAAGTCTTCGACTATCTCCAGCTCGTCGCCGTCGATCGTGACCTTGTTATTACTGGACAAGCGGGTTCGGTCGGTCTCGGATCCGCAGGCCAGCATGCACTTCGTCTTGAACGTATTAATCATCAATCCAATCCTTCCTGCTTCGCGTTTCAGTTTGCGATAGATCTCCTCCCCCGCAGCAAATGATCTGCCGACTATATCAATGTCATCGGCAAAGCAGATAAGTTAACTGGATCTGTTGAAAATCGTGCCCCGCATTTCGCCCACCGCTCGTCGAATAACACCTTCTAGCGCCACGTTGAACATCATGCAGGATAGACCATCACCTTGTCGAAGCCCCCTGCGCGATTCGAATGAACTCGACAATTCACCCGAAATCCGCACACAGCACTGCGTTCCATTCATCGTCGCCTTGGTCAGTCTGATCAGCTTCCCGGAAAAGCCGTTCTCGTCCATGATTTTCCATAGCTCGTTACGGTCGATCGTGTCGTATGCGGCTTTGAAGTCGATGAATAGATGGTGCGTAGGGACTTGGTGTTCACGGCATTTTTGGAGGATTTGCCGTAATGTGAATATCTGGTCCGTCGTAGACCGTCCCTCCATGAAGCTGGCCTGATGACTTCCCACGAATCTGTTTTCTTGAGGCGTTAGGCGGCGGAGTAGGATTCGGAACAACACTTTGTAGGCGGCATTGAGGACAGTGATCGCTCGGTAGTTCTCACAGTCCAATTTGTCGCCCTTCTTGTAGATGAGACTTATTACCCCCTCCTTCCACCTCTCCGGTAGCTGTTCTATGTCCAGATCCTGACTATCAACCGGTGTAGGCAATCGGCCAACCTGTCCGGGCCCATTTTGATGAGTTCAGCTGCGATGCCATCCTTCCCAGCTGACTTGTTTCTATTCAGCTGGCGAATGGCTTCCTTAACTTCACTTATCGTTGGGAGTGGCTCCTCTTCGTCGTTGGCTACGCCGGCGATGTACCTTCCCCCACCGTCTTGATCCTCTGCATGTGCGCCGTTCAGGTGTTCATCGAAGTGCTGCTTCCACCTTTTGATCACCTCACGATTGTCCGTCAGGATATCCTTATCCCGGCACATTTCGGCTTGCGGCACGAAGCCTTTGCGGGATGCGTTGAGTTTCTGCTCGGTTTTAAAATAGTTGATTTTCATATGTCAGAGGTGCAAAGAGATCCCTTCATGTAACATGCAGCAAGGATTCTTGCAGCCCTACGTCAGCTACAAAAGAATCATCTAGCAAATCATCGTGTTTTGTCCCGCGTTAGTTAGGGAAACAAGGGGAGTGATATCTCGATCGAACGATCCGGTCAAGTTGGGAGTCTAACTAAGATTAATTTTATTATCCATTTCTTAAACCTACATTCGGGTGGCGACCTACACGTAGCTTACGCGTAGTCAGCATAAACAAACATCGGACGATCGAAGTACAGTTTCCTTTTGCTTGTGTCAGCATAAAGGACTGAACCTTGGACCGTCGCGATAGAATGTTCGCATGGGCGTAGCTAGTGGGGGCATCCACCACACGCCCTTTCTTATAAAATTTAAAAATTATGCTATTGTTTAATTTTTAAATTAAGTTTAAAGTTGTTATAGTCTTCTTCTTATTTATAGTAGTATAATAAGCAATAAATTGATTTGTTGATAAGTTGTTACTAATTGATATTGTTATTGATTACATTGAGATATTGTTTCTTGAACTGTTAATGCAAAAACTAATATTGTATAAATATATTTAACTGAAGATCATCTAGTGTTTCGAATAAAGTGTTACAATGATTTATTATGGTGAATTACAATTATGGTTTATTGTTATTATTACTATTATTATTATTAGTATTATTTTCTAAACATCCACCACACGTCCTATATATGGTTTTACTCTACATTTGTGTACAAAATCTTGTTTTCCTTGAATTGAAATTTTTATGTTTGGATCTAAATCTTCCAATACTTGGTATGGACCTACATATATATTTTCCATCTTGGACCCAGTTTCATTTTTTAATAACACTAAGTCTCCTTTGTTAAAATTCATTTGTTTCGCCAAGTTGTTGAATTTTTCAACTCGTTTTATTTTCTCTTGTATTATTTTGTCCCTGATTGCTTGTTGCGAAGATTTCAATTTAATTTTTAAAATTTTTGAATAATCCTCAATGTCATATATTGGGTCAACTGTCTCGGCGTCAGATAGGTTTGATGGCAAATTACAGATTTTACCGAAAACTAGCTCAAATGGTGTTTTGTTTGTCGTTGTGTGGACTGTAGTATTGAACGCAAACTGGTAGTATTTTAACCAACTGTCCCAATACAAGGGTGATTTCTCACTATATATACGTAAGAAATTTCCCAAGTTTTTATGAGAATTTTCTAGTCCACCGATTGTTTCGTGGTGATATGCTGTTGAATTCAGTTTTTCTATTTCGAGTAATTTGCATATATCCGAAAATAGATTCGACATGAATTCTTTGCCTCTATCTGTTACGATTCTTTTTGGAATCCCATAGTTTAAAACAATGGTTTCTACAAAAGCTTTCGCTACCGTTTCTGTCTCTTTGTTTTTAATGGCTGTTGCCGTAATAAACTTTGTCAGGTCGCATTGCGTTGTTAATATATATCGGTTACCTTCTGCACTAGGCAGTAAAGGACCAACAAGATCTAAGTAAATTATTTCAAACGCAGTTTCAGCTGTTGTTGTGATTATCATTGGTGTTTTGGGTTTATTTATGATTCTGTTTTTCTGGCATAACTGGCACGAATCAATGAAAACTTTGATATCTTTTTTCATATTCTTCCAATAGAATCTTTGCTGGATAGTGTGCAGAGTTCTATTGATGCCTGCATGGCCTGCCGTTGGTAGGACATGATAGTCGTTCATTATTATCTTTTTCTGTATGTCTTCTTTTATCACTTTTATGTGTTCCCCTATAATAATTATATCCGGTATATCCTTCATTTTTATTTCATGGATATTTTCCATAAGATGTTGAGCGCTCTTTTTTCTTTTTAATAGTATGCATACGTTCATTTTTAAATTTTTTATATAATCCGCTACCTTTTTCATTACTCCCCGTAGGTGAGTTAACGTTTGAGTTTGCGGTATTCTTATTTTTTGTGGGGTTATTTCAATTTCTTTTATATTTGGACATACTTCCATTTCCATATATTCCACATTTGACTCTTGAGGCTGATCAGTTCCTTCCGTGTCAGTGGTTTCTTTGATTTGTTTTGATTTTGACCGTGTTATCATTGTCATTGTTGTTTCTGTCATAGTTTTTAGATCGGAAATCGAAATGCGTGATAACGCGTCCGCTATCACATTATTTCTTCCGGGAATATAATTAATTTGAAAATCGTACTCCTCAAGTGCCAACCGAAATTTGGTTAGTCTACTTGAAGGATCTGTTAAAGAAAACAGGTAAACTAATGGCCTGTGATCAGTATGAACAATAAACTTTCTTCCGTAAAGGTACGGTCGGAAATGTCTGATTGCCCACACTAAAGCCAACAGTTCCTTCTCTATAGTTGGATATCTAGTCTCAGCCTGGTTTAAGGATTTACTAGCATATGCAACCGGTCTGCCATTTCCATTGGAAAGAACTGCACCAATTGCATACCCAGATGCATCCGTATGTAACGTAAAGGTATTATTTTTACCAAAATCAGGAAAATCAAGTACAGGTGGATTTATAAATTTTTCTCTTAAAGTATTGAAGGCTTCATTGCATTCAATGCTCCAATTGAATTGTGTATTCTTTCTTGTTAGAAGATTTAGTGGTGCGCATATTGCTGCAAAATTTCTAACATGTTTGCGATAATAATTCGCAAACGCTACGAAACGCTTCACCTCGTCCGCATTTTTCGGAATAGGCCATTTTTTCACTGCTTCTATTTTAGCAGGATCGGGCTTTATTCCTTCAGCGGATATAAAGTGTCCTAAGTAGATTAACTCTGTTTTAAAGAAATTACATTTCTTAGGATTCAATTTTAGATTGACTTTTCGAAGTTTTTCAAAAACTGCGATGAGGTTCCTATTGTGTTCCTCAATTGACTTACCAAAGACAATAATGTCATCTAAATAGACAAGACATTTTGTCATATCTAACCCTGACATCGCTATCGTCATTAGACGGGAAAATGATGAGGGGCTTATTTTGAGACCCATCGGCAGTCTCGTCATTTGATACTGTCCGGATGGTGTCGAAAAAGCTGTCACTGGTCTATCTTCTGGACGTAGGGTGCATTGATAGTATCCTTGTGACAAGTCTAAATGCGAAAAATAACGAGCACCTGAAAGTGTATCGATTATGTCTTCAATATTAGGTAAAGGGAATTTATCATCCTCAATTACCGTATTTAGCTTCCTGTAATCTATAACAAGTCTCCACTTTTTCTTGTCATTTGCAGATTTTTTGGGCACTAGCAATATTGGACTATTCCATGCGGAAGTGGCCTTTTCAATAATTTGGTTCTTTACCATCTTTTGAATTTGCTTTTCTACTTCCGACTTTTGCATTTGCGGCAATTTATAGGGTTTACTATAAATTGGCTGGGCTTCTTTATTTATTTTAACCACTGGACTGTAGATATCTGTTACAGTCAGATTGTCGTTTTCAAGACAAAATACATCAGCATATTTTGTGCAAATTTGTTCCATATGCTGTTTCTCTGTTTTTGGCAAAAGACTCAAATCCAATTCTTTGAAAAGCTGTTGGATTCTGTCTGACTTATCATTCTTATAATCCATCGCCAGTATCAAATACTCACTGGCTGGCTTGATTGTTGGTTTCAGATTTGAAATTTGAACTGGTTTGTTTTTAACATTGATCATTCGTATGGGTATTTTTCCGTTTGACGGTTGTACAATAGCATTTGCAACAAATACTTGTGGTTGTATTTCCTCATTCAATACAACACACGTTTCAAAAAAATTAGTTTCGATGTATCTAACAATTTCCGTTCTAGCCGGTATTGTAAAATACTCGTGATTTGGGTTTTTGAGTTCCATCTTCATTCTTGCGAAATCAATGTTTGCTCCGAACTCCTTAAGGAAATTTGTACCAATTAAACCATTAACTGTATCCGGTAAACTCTCTATTATATTAAATTTAATGGGATATTCTACAGAATTGTATCCTACAAAAGTTTCAACGTATCCCAGCGTGCTGGTAACTCCGTTTACACCACTTATTTCCAATGTTTGTGAATTATTTATATTGAAAATTTCAGGGAGACATCTTTTGTCCAAAATACAACAAGATGCTCCACTGTCAATTATTAGTTCTACTTCTTTACCAAATAATAAAAATTTTACTCTGAGAGCCTTTTTCGCATTAAAATTAGCGAAAAAGATCAATCAGATTGGCTTCTTCCCTTTCTCGTTCTTGTCTTTGGGGTTGTGGTTGTTGTTGTTGAATTTGTTGTTGTTGTCCTTCGGCAATGTTTGCCATGTGTGGACCGTTTCGACCTCTTCGATTATTCCCTCTTTGGTTTTGGTTGCTATGGTTATTTCCATAGTTGTTATTGTTGTAACCACGGTTGTAGTTGGTATAATGGTTACCTCTTCCACGGTATCCATTATTCCCTCTGTAGGAACCATGTCCCCTAGGGTGGCCTCTGCCTCTCCATTGATTTTGTCCATTGCCTCTATATGACGGTTTTCCGGTTGTGCACCAGAGTGCCATTAGAGTGTCAACACTGTTTTCCTGATGGGGTGTTGCTTGACACTCCAGAGCATCTGAAACCGCTTTGTTTAAAGTTGTCGGGTTTCGTGCTCTTAAGAAAAATTTGACCGATGGGTCCTTAAGTCCATCGGTAAATGCTTGTACAGCAATTGGCTGTACAATATTTGTAGATGCCGCTTCATTTGCGAACGTACCCATAGATACGTGCGCTGCAGCTAGCTTGGCAGAGAGTTGTTCAATTTCGGTTCCAAAATCCGATATCGACTTTGCATTCTGCTTTTTGGTCATCATTTCTTTTTCTATAGCCTTCGGCGTTACTCGAATTGTGAATTTTTTCTTTAATGCTTCTACAGCTTCCGCGATTGTAGTTGCATTGTCAATTGCTCCATGGGCTGCGCCCACGAGCGTTGTTTTTAAAAATTTAAGGGTTGTCACTTCTGCGACCCCTTCTGAGTAGTCGCTCAATAACTCCACACTTTCGATCCAATTTTGAAGTTTTATGGCGGTGCCATCGAATGGCTTTACCACCTTTATCGCTAAGCTAAGGTCAAGTTTGGGCGGCATTATTGCTTTTCCTGGCATTATTTCTAAAAATACAGTTTCTACTTACGATTATTATTATTATTTTTTTTTTCTGTCTTTCATTTCTCTTCATTTGTTCTCTTCCTCTGTTGGTTGTTTTCGTTTTCCATGTTTTGTTTTTCTGTTTGTTGTTTGTTCTTATCTAGATCCGGTTCCCATTCTGAGGTACGTTTCCAACGTCCCCATCAATTCTCTGTAGTCCCCCAGGAGCGATTCCCTCAGGGCTCCGGTTGTTTACTGTTGACATTCAAATCGGCCATACTAGACGAGTACTCGGCTTCGATCTCCCAGCTTTGCCGATATACAGTCGCTTGATTGTGTGGTGCGGCAGCCGTGATGTCCATATTCACAGGATGATTTGCTTTTCCACTCAGCACACACTTCTCAGAACTTCCACTTTAACAATATCGGGTGCAAAGATTTAACGTCTTATTATTCTTATTATTCCAGCTGCACTCGTGTTGGTTGGCTTTGCTGGATATCCCGTAGGCGTGCCACGGTGTATCGCGAATGTGCTTTAAGAAGCACGTAGCTAATTAAAGCAGCGGCAATCACTACCAACGCCCAAGCGATGGTTGAATGTTCTTTGGAAGTGTTCTGCGCGACGACGGTTTCGTCAGCAGAGAACCACCCCATATTTAGGCTTTATTTATTATAAAAGTCACATACATGAACTGCTCACTTTTCTCTCTTGTTAAACAATTGTAGATGGTTATTTTCATCAATTTCCGTCCCGCACAGGTAATGCGCTTCACTTCGATGCTGCTATCTACATTGAAATGACCTGCTCACTTTTCACTCTTGTTAAACAATTGTAGATGGTTATTTTCATCAATTTCCGTCCCGCACAGGTAATGCGCTTCACTTCGATGCTGCTATCTACATTGAACTTGTACACTTTGTGCTAATTCTGGCCTGGATCGCCATGTTTTGTCCCGCGTTAGTTAGGGAAACAAGGGGAGTGATATCTCGATCGAACGATCCGGTCAAGTTGGGAGTCTAACTAAGATTAATTTTATTATCCATTTCTTAAACCTACATTCGGGTGGCGACCTACACGTAGCTTACGCGTAGTCAGCATAAACAAACATCGGACGATCGAAGTACAGTTTCCTTTTGCTTGTGTCAGCATAAAGGACTGAACCTTGGACCGTCGCGATAGAATGTTCGCATGGGCGTAGCTAGTGGGGGCATCCACCACAATCGCTTTAGGTTAGTGGAACGAAACCAACCGCACAAGAACAAGTCCACCGTTCTGTAACTTACAACTTGCCTGTTTGCAAACGTACATCATCGCATCACCCCGAAGCAAGCAAACAACTTGCAGACATGTAGCTATCTTCGGAAATAATTCTTTCCTAATTTCGGAGAATCGTTTGAATTTTTCGGATCGTGCAGTCGAAGGATTTTTGCACCTCTGCATATGATTCATTCCACGCACTTGTGTCCAAAGAGTCGAAATTTTCAAAAAACTCCTAGAGCTGAAACTTTTGGTTCATCATGAAAAGAAAAAACCAACGCGTTTGAAATCGTGTAATTTTAACACCTTGTAACCTCTTTCTACAGGGTCCGGAAATTGAAGTGCTTTATTGAAATAAACATATAAATGGAAAAAACAACACCTTTTTATTTCAAATTCATTAAATTTCTCTTGAAAATAAAGTACTTTTTCGAAATTCACTGGTTAAGTTTGACTTGTTCGCCCTTGAGATTAACCACTCGCCGCAGACGGTCGAGGAACGCATCGTGTGATGCCCCCAAATATTCTTGTGGTATTTCATCCCAGGCTGCCACGAGATGTCGCTTCAGGACCTCCACACTTTCATGTTTCTTGGTGAAGTCACAGTGAAGGCCGCGATCAGGGAGTTTCCCGATATGTTCCGGACATCGTTGCAACGATACGTGACGGATCGGGTGTTCCCTAACACGTGGAAACGGCAAAAACTCGTCCTTCTGCCAAAGCCGGGTAAGCGACCAGGAGACCCATCGGCGTATCGGCCAATCTGTCTACTGGATACAGCGGGTAAGGCCTCAGCAAACATAAAATCGCATTGAAATGATTACTAAAGTCATTAAAAACGTTACTGCGAATCATAATTCCAACTAAACTCAGTTAAAGCAAATATAATAATAGTAAGAATATTCCTCACTCCCCAAAAACTTGAAGGACACATGAAAAGCGCCTCCATGTGAGGAAAGTTCTTACAAACATGAATAAATACTATCGAGAAGACCTAAGTTGCCTTAGACTAAATTTCGAAAGCTTCTGGCGAAAACTGTTAAGCTCATTATCACCAAAACTTTGTGTCCCGATCTGACAATTATACTAAATACAACACAAGTATATCTACTGTTTTTTTCATAGTATCTTTCATGATAAGTAAGTTGACTTCGTTAATAAATTTTATACTCAAAATATGATTTTGATTTATCGGTTCAAAATGTTTTGGAGTTTTCAAAAAATCAGATGTGCCTAAATGAAAAGTATTAAAAAGAGCTAATTCTACAAGAAGAATTTGTTCCTTTACCAATTTATTAATATTTAGAGAAATGTTGATTTCCATTTTCCAAACGTGCTCCAGATAATATAAATAATAATGATGATGTGGTATGTATGTATGTATGGTTCCCCCATCGGTAGCAAGGTCCAGCCTATGTCTGTATGGCTTGGACTTCGAATTTCTTCTCAGGCTTCCACGGCCGATGGTTCGTCGAGGGAAGGCATCCAAACCTTCAGAGACCTACAATGGTTGGCAATCCACTCCGCTCGCAATAGCCTTTTCAGGTTAACCCCAGATGCATTCCCTCTGAAATATATAATTATTTATACAATGAAACACATCTTACCTGTCGGCAACTTATGGGATTCGAGCCTATAATTTTTTCTTGCCGATACCGGGAATCGAGCCCAGTACGCCTGGGTTACCAGACTCGCGCCAGCCTATCCACTAGACCACATCAGCGCTTAATAATAATGATGATTTGGTCATCAATAAATCTCAAATCACATTGTAGAGTAGATTTTAAGATCGATTTACTTAGTAAATTGTTGCCTTCTTATGATTTATTTTATGAAATATTCAGTATTGTCCAAAAAGTGAAATTTCCATGAATGATTGTTCCAATTCAAATGACATTAGAATCTCAAATTGTAGATTTATTAGCATACTCCGTCAGTCGGGACCTTTTTTCCATTCGGCAGAAAACAACACAAATTGAGAACCATAGCAACATACTTTGCTACACGAAGAAAAGTTGGAGAAGGCTGAAATTCCTATGTTGAAAATAAAACATAAACAAAATTTTCTGCGTGGTCATAAAAATGCAAGTTCAAACACGAACTTTTGTAGTTAAGACGCGAACCCACGGTTGATGGAAAGAATGTTCAGAGTTTCCTCTGTACCTCAATACTTGAAATTTCCTTCTAGTAAGAACTTTCTCCAGGAGGTGGTGCTGATATACATGTCCTTGCTGGAGTATATGAAGCATGCTGAGAGTTACCAATGTTGATTATAACATGTTTGGTTAAAGGTCGTAAAAATAGTTACTTGAAGTCGGATTAAATGGTTTAATTCGGATATGATAAAAAGTCCACCATGTTTGCAGATTTTGAAGATGATTTTGTTCCTTTACTTTCTCCAGCGTGGGTCAAGTGAGAGAACAGCTTTGTTTTAGTCTTTGCGACCATCAGTGCACCCAGATTGATAGAAATCAGCTGGTGTATTTGCAAGAATTGCCCAATGACAGAGGCAGCAAATATTGTCGCTGGCAACGGTGCTCTCTTGCATTCCTTCAGTATGTATGATGGTGTCGAATATCCTCCAAATCGTATACTCTTATCGCTAAAGCCAGAAGTTGAAAGTATGTACATATGTATATTGCCTCCACTTTGGTAGGTAAATGCTGTTTTTTTCGAGTTTCAAACGATCATTCTATAATGTATATGAGACGTATAACAAAGTTGTTGAGAAATATACCTACGAAAATGTTTGCTGGGGTCCTGGAGAAGGTGATTCAGAACCGACTTCAGAGATACACTGAAAGCGAGGGCGGACTCTCGGGAGTTTGGTTTCCGTAGAAGACGCAGTACTGTAGATGCCATCCGTTCGGCCATCGAGGTAGCGGAGAGAGTCGAGTTAACCAAGAGGAGAGGGCTCCGTTTTTGCGCGGTGGTCACTCTAGATGTTAAGAACGCCTTCAACAGTGTCAGTTGGACAGCGATTGCGTCGTCGCTCATCCAAATGAGGATCCCGGCATATCTGTATAGGCTTGTGGAAAGTTACTTTCACAATCGCCAACTGCAGAATATGACCGGCGAGGGTTTGCGAACACAAGATGTCTCGGCGAGTCTCATTACTTGGCCCTATTCTGTGGAACATCACTTACGACGAACGACGACCGCAATCAAGTATTTAGGGGTGAAGATAGATGACAGGATCAGCTTTACGAACCATGTCGACTACGTGTGCAAGAAAGGCGGATCCTGGCAAGTGTGACCACATCAATCTTGCGGTACGGAGCAGTGGTCTGGAGGCAGGCCCTGGGAAGAAACTGTAACCTGCAGCGACTTAGCAAAGTTCAGCGGCGGATGAACCTGCGGGTTATCAGCGGATACCGGACCATGTCGTCCGAAGCCGCCTTTGTAGTGGCGGCTGTCATACCCATCTCGGTTTTGCTAGAGGAGGATGTCTACTGCTATGACAACAAAGACACGCCCAACGTACGAGATCTCACTAATGAAGACTCAATGTCCAACTGGCAGCAGCTGTGAGACAGCTCAACGAGAGGAAGGTGAACCCATCGTCTGATTCCGCACATCGGGAGCTGGATCGGAAGAAGGCACGGTGGAGTGAACTTCTGTATAACGCAATTCCTGACTGGTCATGGATGCTTCATGAAGTACTACTACCGGTTTGGGCATGTGGCTTCGCCATATTGTCCAGATTGTGGGGATGCAGAGGAAATACCCGAGCATGTGGTGTTTGTCTGTCCGAGGTTTGTGGCGGTACGTACTTCCATATTTGCCGCCTGTGAGCCCGATACGACAGCAGACAACGTTGTACAGAGGATGTGTGAGGATTCCAACACTTGACATGCGGTCAGCGATGGGTTCACCCGGATCATGACTGCCCTGCAGAGGAGCTGGGAAAAACGGCAGTCGGTGTAGGATGACTCCATCGACGGGGAGCATCTGAGTAGTGTGCGTCCGATCCCTTAATCGAAGCTACAAAGATACGGCATCATCCTCTGCGTAGCGGAGGTCAGGGGTGCGCCGCGAACGTGAGTAGGATACCCCAATGTCGGGGGGTATCTGAGTAGTGCCGCTTCCTAAGGGGGAAAACTGCGGGAATAAGACTTTACCTACCTCTTAGCGGACCTCGAAGGAAAAGGGGTAACCACTGTCGGAGGATACCCACGGGTAGAGAGGCTCTCGATGCCGGGTGAGCCTCTCGAGTCGGTGAAGGATGTCGTCACCGTCGGTAAAACATCCGAGTGGTAGCGTTCCAAGTCCCGTGTAGTAGCCGTGGGTGCGCCGTGTTCGTGCGTAGGATGCTCCACCTTCGGGGAGTATCGGAGTAGGGCGGTTCTCAACGACAGAAGCTGCGGGGATAAAATTCGACCTTCTTCGCAGTGGAAATCGTTGGGAAATGGTTATTCCACGTTCGGGTTATTCTGAAGAAAATGTATTTTGGCTAATCTTCACTCCTTCAGGGACAAATACCAGCGGAATCCGGCTATCACGGGTAATTCCGGCCCAAATCATCACCGATGCTGGTTTCTGTCGCCGGGTGGTCGTCAGCAAGTCAGCAAGGCATGGCTTTGTGATCTGTCTGGCGACCAAACTCTGTCGTTCTTCTTATTCACGATCAGCTGTATGGTGAATAGTTTCTCGTCGGTAAACACGATATTCTTCAACCTTCCATCCGCAGCCCTCTTCAGCAGCGCCTTCGTTTTTTTTACCCATTCTTGTTTCTGCTTCACCGCAAGGCCTTGAACCTTTTGGATCTTGTTGGGCTTGGTCTGAAGTTTATCTTTCAGGATCTGACGGAAAGTTCGATCCGATGTGTTGAGATCCTCTGCCAATTAAGTGACACTACGACGAGGATTTCTCTTAAGGCGCTTCTTGACGATTTTCGCCATGGCAGGTGTCACCACAGTAGGTCGGCATCCCCCACCACACCGTTTTTGGCACTTTCGGTCTCCAGAAAACTTTAAACTGTACGGTATACAAAACTTCTGCCCACACTTATATCGGACAGCTCAATGTCCTTCTGCCGTTTGCCAGCTAGGAACAAGGCAATCACAGCGCTACGTTTCTGTTTGAGATCCATTTTTCCGGTAACACCTGATTACAAAAGTAACACTTACATCCAATGATAGCCAAGACTTAATGTAAACACAGCGACGAGGGGTCGTTCAATACTGTTTCGAGTGCAACGAAATAATTACTGTTGAAATATTGTAGCAGTTCAATTGCCGGACCCTGTAAATTAATCATTAAATAATGGTAAAGCTTCTTTGCAAAATGAATATTTTTGATAATCAAACTTTAAACGCACCTCAAGAACGTATGGCTGATCAAATTCAACTTCTGTAAATGTAGTTTTGTTGGATACTAGGTTTACAAAACTGTTGCCGAATGACGTCTAAAGCCTCGTCCACACTCGGCCAATTTTAGTTACCTCACTCATAAAATACTGAAATTGCTACTAAATTTTCAAAAGGGTCAATTTCCACTGAAAGTGAACTGTAAAAAACATTTTCTAGGAATAAAGGAGCTTAAATAAATGAATTTTTCATTTGATTTGTAAATGTCTATAGTTTATTTTGATTTTGACTTCCATTCAAATTATCTTTGCGTGTGTTTACGGTCTTCTTTTGCTTTTGGATGTTTACCGTGTTTACGGCTATTATGCAGAGGTGCCAGGTTGTTCGGTCAAAAATTAGGACATTGCGAAGCAAAAAATCAAAATTTTTCAGGACCTCATGGAAATAATATACCGTTCTGCCAAGATTGCATGAATAAAAGCGGAAAAGCTTCTTGGATGGCCTGCATTTCATATAGAAAAAAAAAACCGTCAACTGGGGCGTCATGCAGCAGAGAAAATCGCGTTAAAAGTAAGTAGGTTCAGAATGTAGGTCTTCGAACGGTACTTTTTTACCCAGCTGATAACTCGATTTGAATATAAAATAAAAATATAACTTTGTTGGAAAAAATAATATGCTTCTACACATGACAATACATATTTTAAATATTGCCGAGTATAAGTTTTTGCATGATTCGGTTCCACTTGCCGTTGCAAACGCTGTTTTTCTATGAATTAACTCAAATATTAGAGTTTTTCAGCATTCCCGAACTTCACTAAGTACAATTCAGTAATTTCATCATGATTATTACTCTTTCTGTCTATTATTTCATTACTTTCATTGATATTCATCCTTTTAGAACTTAAAACTTTATCGAAATGCCAATATTCACTCAAATAATAGATTGCCCATTAACTTCATTAAGAGCATTCGAAGACTTGTTGTTTCTCCAAAGCTAAATTTGAACTTTCAAGATTGAAACATATAGAATGACAAAAACAAAAAAATTGATAAAATTGACAAAACTGTCCACATTACCTATTTTGACCAAATTTAAAAAAAAGCAAAAAATTGGGAAAATTTACAACATTGACAGAATTGAAAAATTGACAAAATTGCAAAATTAACAAAAATGACACAACTAGCAAAAATAAAAAAATAATAATGGGACGTATTACCAAATTAATAAAATATTTAAAAAAAAAATTGATAAAATATATTGAAAAAAACTGATGCATCTGACCAAATGAACCAATAAGACCATTTTGGCCTACGTAAATAAAACTACAAAATTGAAAAAAAATTGACAAACATGACCAAATAAACTATACTGACAAAACTGAAAAAATTAACAATCTGTCAATATTGCAACATTAACAAAAATGACACAAATAACGAAATTGACGAAATTAACCAATTGACTAAATTGATGAAACTGAAAAAATATCCGAGTTGACTGTTTTAATCCCGTTGACAAAAAAAAATTGACAAAATTGATAGAATTGACGAAATTGACAAAATTGTCAAAGCTGTCAAAATTGACAAAATTGACAAAATTGACAAAATTGACAAAATTGACAAAATTGACAAAATTGACAAAATTGACAAAATTGACAAAATTGACAAAATTGACAAAATTGACAAAATTGACAAAATTGACAAAATTGACAAAATTGACAAAATTGACAAAATTGATAAAATTGACAAAATTGACAAAATTGACAAAATGGACAAAATTGACAAAATTGACAAAATTGACAAAATTGACAAAATTGACAAAATTGACAAAATTGACAAAATTGACAAAATTGACAAAATTGACAAAATTGACAAAATTGACAAAATTGACAAAATTGACAAAATTGACAAAATTGACAAAATTGACAAAATTGACAAAATTGACAAAATTGACAAAATTGACAAAATTGACAAAATTGACCAAATTGACAAAATTGACAAAATTGAGAAAATTGACAAAATTGACAAAATTGACAAAATTGACCAAATTGACAAAATTGACCAAAATGACGAAATTGACAAAAATTGACAAAATTGACAAAATTGACAAAATTGACAAAATTGACAAAATTGACAAAATTGACAAAATTGACAAAATTGACAAAATTGACAAAATTGACAAAATTGACAAAATTGACAAAATTGACAAAATTGACAAAATTGACAAAATTGACAAAATTGACAAAATTGACAAAATTGACAAAATTGACAAAATTGACAAAATTGACAAAATTGACAAAATTGACAAAACTGACAAAATTGACAAAATTGACAAAATTGACAAAATTGACAAAATTGACAAAATTGACAAAATTGACAAAATTGACAAAATTGACAAAATTGACAAAATTGACAAAATTGACAAAATTGACAAAATTGACAAAATTGACAAAATTGACAAAATTGACAAAATTGGTAAAATTGGTAAAATTGGTAAAATTGACAAATTTGAAAAAATTGACAAAATTGACAAAATTGACAAAATTGACAAAATTGACTAAATTGACAAAATTGACAAAATTGACAAAATTGACAAAATTGACAAAATTGACAAAATTGACAAAATTGACAAAATTGACAAAATTGACAAAATTGACAAAATTGACAAAATTGACAAAATTGAATTGAATCTGAAAAAAATACATATTGACCAAATTGTCAAAGTTGAATTATATTGATAAAAATTGGCAAAAATGACAAATGAATGAAAAAAAAAATGAATGAAAAAAAGCCGACAAAATTGCTTAAATAAGTAGCATGATAGACAGAAATAGCAATAATTACAGTTATAGCTTAATATAGACAAAATTGACAAATTATATTGATTTATTGATAAATTGGATGAAACTGACCAAAGTTGTCCAAATCGACCAATTTGGCCAAATTGACTTAATAAAAAAAAATGACAAACTTGACTAAATTAATCCTATAACAAATTTGAAAAAAAAATTGACAAAATAGCAGAATTGACGAAATTGACAAAATTGAAGATTATTGTACCCTTCGTTGCCGTATCGTATTTTACTCTAAAAGTTGTAGTTTAATCAGATTATTTTTTTCAATTTTTTCGCTTTCTTCACTTGAGAGCTTTAATTATTTTAAACACAAGGTTAGGCATTTTTCTAAAGATGTATTCTGTAATTTTATATCTTTTTCATTTTAATAGATACAAGGGTATACTATCATAGAAACGGGAACATACAAGATTATCCAGAATCCAATTATTAAAAAATCTCCAATACGTTTCAAATTATGTTATTTCTGTGAAAATTATGATTTTTTCAAAATACTTTTATCCTATAAAAAATCTCAATTTATTAAATTCGTTTTGAAATTCTTCTTTCCTTATTCAGAATTTATAAATCTATCATTTGTTTGCTATTTTGAAAATATAATTTACAGGCTGTAAGACAGGCCACTGTCAAGTGTATTAAATCGGGTTTTATCTATCATAAAGGCACTAATATCAACAATACTGTCGATCATAGGAAAAAATGGGGTTCAGATGATCGATTATTAATGAAATCACCATAATAATTCAAACCAGAAATTTCAAATTGCTGCTACACAGTCCAAGATGTTTAAATCTAAGTACAAATACTTTTTTCCAAAATTCCTTATTTGGAGCATAACCTATAAACTGTTTTATTGAATTTTTTTAACTTCATTTTCGGATTCAGCGCCCGATTTCACATGAAAAATGAGGGGCTAACTGTTCTAAAATGGCAAACATTTTCGAATAATTTTTAAAAAACTTTTCATCAATCGGAGGTTGGTTAGTAAATAAAGCAACTTTCTTATTGTTCTTATCACTCTGCTTGTGCTACAGGTCCAACCAATTTTGTCAACGTTGAAATTGCGCTGAACAAGCAGTTTTTGTAACGTTATTTTTATTCGGCAAATCCCGATTCCATGAATGAAAAGCGGTGAGAGTCAAGAGAGTCCAAACTATTTGGTAGAGAATGATCTTTCAGCACATTTTTTTAGTTCTTAGAACCTCTCAGAGCTATCATCACTCCGGTCAATGTTGTCAGTTGAAACACAAACTTTATCAATAACCATTACCCAAATCTACACAGGATTGTCCATCAACGGGAGGAAAATTGAAGCCGTTGAAATTAAACGTGTCATTAAAACGAGAGCAATGTGGCTCATAAAACGGAAGTTCTGATTAAAAATTTATTTTCGGGGTCATAAAACCACAATTGCCAGTCATTTAATTCGCCGCCCAAATAAAAGCACAATTTGATTTCATTTTTGCTCACATCATATAGGGGATATTTGGTCGAAGCCTTGGAACAAGCTTTGTTATCAATTGGAACCTTTTCTGGTGTGAGCTGACAATAAGTCGAGGTAAAGAAGTCGGTTCACAGAAAAAAAAACATTAGGAGTCAGATTCAAAGTTTGTGTTTTTAATGCAGATTTAGAAACCAATTTCAGAATTCAGATTCAAAATTCGTATAAAATTATCAAAGATTCAGAATTCACATTCAAGAATAGAGAATCAGAATAAGGAACCGTATAAGGTTCAGAGTTAGAACTAGAATCAGGATCATGATTATGATCTGGGTAATATCATTCTGTTCGTAAAATATCCGTTCGAATACAAATTAATTTTAATCAGACTCATAATATGTTGTTGTTTTCCTGGCCACAAGTATTTTCATTTTTATTAATTATTGGGCTAGTGACTTTTCAAGGTCTTCAAAATATTTTACAGTGCATACATGAAATGTCTGTTGTCAAAAAAATAAAAATTTTTGGTTGGCTTGGAAACTTTATAGGCTTTAGGAAATGAAAAGTAATAAGTAGGCTTAGGAACGGAAAAAAATATTTTTTTAAACCTTTTTTTACAGGACCGATTTTGTCCTATTGAACTCGGAAATCACGATTGAAAAGTTGAGTTTAGAATTAAAATACGAGAATGTTGCCAAAATTATTCCTTATTTCAGGACACCAGTTTTAAATATAAAATCAAAAGATCTGAATATGTTTTCTTCTTTTTAATCAATTGACAGACGAAATGTACTCAGTAAACGAACATTACCGAGTTCGGTAATTTTTTTACCGAAATCCTAACATGTGTAAATCGTTAAACTGTTCGGTAAAATGTTCGTTTATTTTTTACCGAAAAAATTACCGAACAGTTTAACCCTTCGTTTCATAAAGTAACAAATTTGCAACAATTAATGTATGGAAAAATGAAAAAATCATATTTTATTTTAATTTTTTTTCTTAATGTACTCATCATTTTCAACTATTTAAAGTGATTTTTAAGGAAAAATAAAAAATCATGAAACGAAGGGTTAACGATTTACACATGTTAGGATTTCGGTAAAAAAATTACCGAGCTCGGTAATTTTCGTTTACTGTGTCCTTTTAAAACCAAAGTTTCTGAATCAAAGCAATCGATAAGTTCCCTTTAATTCAACCACGGTAGGTACCACAGTGCAGTGGTTGAATGAAAGAAAATCTTTCGATTGCTTTGTTTCAGTAGAATTATTCAACCAAGTAGGCTCACAATACATAAAAGACCAAAGTTTAATTCTACCAAGAAGTGTTCAGAGATTGTGAAAAAACAAATTGAAGAAGGAAAAAATAACTCTACAAAAAAATTCTTCTACTTTTGAGTATGTCTATTGTTTTGATATCCAGCTCAAAATATTTTAGTTTACCAAAAAAAATTAGTTATTCCAAGAAAATAAGTGGTGAATTTTCAAGCATTTTGATACTGTAAATTATGTAAAATTCTTTTCAATTGTGTCTGCGATAAAGGATGTTCGGATCAAAAAGTGGACAAACTGAATTGAGTGAAAATCGATTATTTGTTTGTTTCAAAGATCGAAGTGTCGTTCTTTTTGAAGTTCAATCTGTATAAAAGACGGAAAAAATACTCAGTTAAGTTTCCTGTCGATCTAGTCTAAATTGGAGAGACTTTTGTTTAACGCTTGCAATCAGGTTTAATAAAGTCTGTTTCACATAGAATCTCGTCGGATAAAATAAATAATTCTCCGCAAAGAAATAACGTACAACAAAAGTAAAAATGTAATTTTTTAGGGTTTTTATTGCACTAATAGGAAAAAAAATCATTCGTCAGCTTTTCGGATGAATTTTCGAACTTTTTTTTGTGATATCACCCATCATTTTCTGCACGGTACTGCTCATTCGCCATCTTGTTCCACCACTTTTCCATTTGAGCGGGTTTTTTCATGGATCTGCCACATTTTTTCAGTTTGCCCTTAATTATTGCCCAATATTTCTCAATGGGACGAAAATCCGGACAGTTTGGTGGATTGATAGTTTTTTCAAAAAAATCGATCTTGTTCTCCTTATACCACTTAACGACATCCCGGCAGTAGTGGCAGCTTGCCAGGTCCGGCCAGAACTTCACCGGACCTTTGTGGGACCGAATGAATGGCAAAACCCTCTTCTGGAGACATTCTTCTTTGTAAACATTTCCATTAATTGTGTCTCCAGTGATGAAAATCTTAGTCTTCTTCACACAACTACAGATCCCTTGCCAAATCATCAACTTACGAGCAAATTTATCTGCGAAAACAAACTTGAATCTACCCGCAACATTCCCTCTACACTTCGCAAGGTAAAATTTGTTACCGGGTATTTGTCCAAAATCCATTTTGACGTAAGCTTCGTCGTCCATCAAAATGCATCCGTTGTACTTGGTCAACACTTTCTCGTACAACTTCCTTGCCCTGGTTTAGGCAACCAGGTTTTGTTTCAGGGTCCTGTTGGGGTGTTTGCTTGCATGATACGACCGCAAGCCTTCTCGTAAACAAATTCGTCGAGCTGTACTGTGGTTCGTCTTGAACTTTTTCGCCAAATCACGCAAGGAGATTCCAGGATTATTGTGAACTGATCGGATTACCATTGCTCGCAGCTTCCTGTCATATGTTCCACTTTTACGCCTGGTTTGTTTTGCTCAATCCACCGTAAGGGTCTCCCGGTAATGTTGCAGCACCGAATTTACAGTCGATTTTGGATATTTCAGGATTTCGCGATCTTTACCCCTGACCACGTCGGTTTCTCTACGTGAGTGTGCAGAATTTTCTCTCGCCTTTCCCGTTGCATCGTCAATAACTTTCGACTGACTGCTTCAATCATGATGAAATTTTCACCACTAAGTAAACGAACCATTCGGATCAAAATCCAGTAAATGAAAAGATTCGACCAGATTCTATGTGAAACAGACTTTATACCCCTCCTCTTGTTGATTAAGAGCCTGATCCTTCCTCTTTCAACCCTTATCATAAAAACTCGGGGTTGACCACACAAACCTCTCCCTCTGGAGATTCGAGGCCTGATCTCTTCTCTTACGAAGGTCCGACCTCTTATCTTCAGGGTTCAAGGTTTGCCACCTTGCCCGTCGTGTGCCTGATCGAGAGCAGCTTATCTTAGACTCGCGCCTGTCACGGCACACGCGCGGGACTTAACGCAACGACTCGGATGATTCCCGACGAAGACGTCATCTTACTCCGACTCGAATGGCTCATCCGGCGTCGAGAGCCACTCTACCCGTGGGTATCCCCTGAACAATTTCCACTGCGAAGAAGGTCATGTCTTATCCCCGCTGCTTCGGTCGTTGAGAACCGCCCTACTCCGATACTCCCCGAAGGTGGAGCATCCTACGCACGAACGCGGCGCACCCACGACATCCGCTACGCAGAAGGTGTTGCCTTATCTTTGTAGCTTCAAACCGTGGGGTAGGACGCACTCTACTCGACAGACTCCCGTCGATGAGGTCAGTCTACTCCGACCGTTGTCCGGTCTTCTTTATCCACCTTGGCTGGCAACCCTAGGATTTTCAGCCTGCGGCTTTTTCTGCCCGTCGTGTGCCTGATCGAGAGCAGCTTGTCCTGGACTCGCGCCTGTCACGACACACATTCGGGACTTTGAACACTACGACTCGGATGTATTACAAATTTGACGACATCCTACACCGACTCGAGAGGCTCGCCCGGCGTCGAGCGCCTCTCTACCCGTGGATATCCCCCGGCAGTGGTTTACCCTCTTTCTGCGAGGTCCGCTGCAAGGAAGGTATAGTCTTATTCCCGCAGTTTCACCCTTAGAAGGGGGAACTCGAAACCCCCCTATGCAGAAGATAATGCCTTATCTTTGCAGCTTTGATCAAGGGGTCGGACGCATACAACTCAGATGCTCACCGTCGATGGGATCATCCTATACCGTTCGTGGACCGCCGTTGGTTCCAGCTCCAGGGCAGTCATGATCCGGGTGAACCTATCGCTGACCGCGTGCCGAATGTTGGAATCCGCACACATCCTCTATATCAAGTTGTTTGCTGTCGTGGTGTTGGTACGTACTGCCGCAAACCTCGCATAGGCAAACACGACATGTTCGGGTGTTTCCTCTACGTCCCCACAATCTGGGCAATATGGCGAAGCCACATGTCCAAACCGGTAGAGGTACTTCATGAATCATCCATGACCAGTCAGAAATTGCGTCATATGGAAGTTCACTTCACCGTGTCTTCTTCCGATCCAGCTCCCGATGTGCGGGATCAGACGATGGGTCCACCTTCCTCTCGCTGCGAGATGGGCATGACTCCCGCCACTACGCGGTCTGCTTCGGACGACATGGTCCGGTATCCGCTGATAACTCGCAGGTTTAGCCGCTGAACGCTGCTAAGTTGCTGCAGGTTACAGTGTTTTCCCAGGGCCTGCTTCCAGGCAGCTGCTCCGTACCGCAAGATTGACGTGATCACGTTTGTCAGTATCCTCATTATACTACTGCGGATTGCCGAGGAGTTCGGCATCATCCGTGTGAGTGCGGCTTTGGCCACTTCCGCTCCTTTGCACACGTAGTCGACATGACCTGTAAAGCTGAATCTGTCATCTATCATCACCCGTAGGTACTGAACTACGCGTTTGGACACGATATTGCACGGTCCAACTGCAATGGTACCCGTTTGGAGTAAGATCAGGTTGGTGATTAGCACCATCTTTGTTTTGTGGTGGGCTAGACGCAGGCACTTTGAGTGCATCCAGCTTTCCACTTCCTGGATAGCTACTGCGGCAAGTAGCTCTTCCTACGCTGTTGAGGAGCCTCTCGCCAAGATCCGTAAATTTCCTGGTTGAAGGTCTCGGTTGCAACAAAAATGTAGCTTTTCAAGCAACTGACAAATTTTGATAATTTAATATGCTTGAAAATGTCTGCCACCTCTCTCTATCCGGGTGCTGTAAAAAACTCTTGTCCCGGAAGCTGTTTGAAATATACCTTGGCGTGGGTTTCGTCATCCATTGCCACGCCATAAAACTTTGTCAACAATACAGCTTCCAAGATCTTGTTTTTGCCTTAACGTTTTGCTTTTCATTGCGATTAGCAGTCACTACCTTCTTATAAGTCGATAGTCCGGATAGTTTTAAGGCTTCATGCACGGTTGTAGACGATATTCCCAACTTATTGGCGACATCTCGAACGGAGAGATTGAGTTTCGCTTGAAAGTGCCACCCACTCCTCTGTTAGTCACTGCGGCTTCCGAATTTCGATTTCCCCCAGATCCCGGTTGTCCCCCAAGTTGTCGAAATACGTTCCCCGAACACTTTTCTTCTTTGGTGACGGTTGATTTCACCATATTCAATGATTAAGCTATTTCTGCGTGCGAGTAGTTTGGATTTTCAAGACGCTTGTATAAAATTCTGATTCGTAACTCCTCTTGCTTGGACGCCATTTTGAAAAAAGAAGCATCATTTTACACACGCACACCTGAAAAAATGAGGGGTGTTCAGGTTTTTTTATAAAATAGGTTAGAAAAAATACGGAAAATTTAAGCTGACCACTATTGATCCGAACACCCTTTATAAGATGCGATATCTGGCATTTCCACTATTTTTTTTCTAGATTTCACTTTAGTCTAAGTGTTACTTAGACAAGGGTTAAACCTTAAAGTGTAAGTTATAAAAAGCTGCCGATATAAATTTTCAAATAGTTTGTTTCATTATTGTTGTTTCATTAGTCGTTGTTTTTAACAGGCAACTTTTCGTCCAGCACCGGTCAATTCTTCTTGCGTTCCGTATTAATGCATGATATGCACTGTAATTTATTAGATTCACAACACCCGGCAACTTTTCCATCCGTGAGCAACGCCAATTATCATTAGGCAATAATGATTGAGTTAGGCAGCCTAGATGATTTAGTTTAGCGCTCACTTACATACATCCACTTATGAACGAATATCCTTGGTCCAGAGAGTCCAGTGGCATCATTCATAACTCAATTAGGCTCACTTGGCTGCTGGGCAAGTGATTTGGATCATCCGGTCCAGTCGTATTCCTCCCCTGTATCAAACCGTACATATATCGTGTGCCGACTATGGACTCAAGCCATCGTTTTTTTTTTTTGCTTTACATTTTTCCATTCCAGATCAAACCAATTAAAACTTATCCTGTTTCGGAGTACAACTTTATCTGCATCAACCGGAAAAATCGCGCGAACTTTGTCCATCGGAGGTGGAAAAAATCCACCCTCAATCTAACGAAGACCCCAGGTTTGAGTTGAAACAAAAAAAAAAAAAAAGAACCGATGATTCTGCTGTTTTTCCACCCTTGGATCCATTACCAACTTTTGAGCTGCAATAAATCAATGCTTGCATCAAAGTTTGCACTCCGGGCCGGCCGGGTTGAAAGTTCATCGAGTTTACTAAACTGATGAAATTTATGAAAGTGAAACTCTCATTGAGGAATAGCTGGGTTTCAGACGCGATCGAAGATGTGCGGTGCAGATAAATAAGCTTCTGGATCAATCAAAAACGCCTTACCAAAATGAGGTTGTTAAGGCATACACAATTTACCACCATGTTCCTTCAAGCTTGGAAATGAAGACACTGCTTCAGGTATCATCGATCGAAGGATATTCTTGAATTGTAGGAAAGTCACCGATAGTGTAAATTTACCGGTATGTATCCCTCAATGTTTTGTTCTTTCAATACTTTATTTAGAATTAGATTTAACAAGAAAGTCATAAGAAATCTTATGAAACAACTAACAGTTCTTGATTGTTTTAGTGGTTGTTTTAATGGAGCGTAATTTGAAAAGATTTTACTTTTGTCTTTTGTACTTTTTGTAAAACCATTGGGAAATCTTGTCGTGATCTTTAAAAAACCTCTTAAGAAAACTGTTGTCACCACTCAGTTTTTTTATCTCTTTTATCAGATCAAATGAAGAAAAAATATTTCAAAAGTCTCAAAAAAGCATTTAACTGTTTTTAAATTTTATTTTTATTCCATTAGGCCGGAACCAATATCAATTTTTTTTTATTTTCACCTCCACTCACCCCCCCCCCCTCCCCCTCCCCTTCGAAATTTCCAAAAAACCCGAAGGAGAGAATAAGTAAAGTTTGGTGTTTGTTAAGGAAATTTTGAAAAAAATATCTAATATTCGAAAGATTACAAGGGCAAAAGCAGATTGTGGAAGATGGGAGTTTTATCACCTTTTGTTTTCTTGATTTTATTGAATTTTTCAATAAAAAATTACTTGATTGATAAGTTTTGTGCAATGATATTGTAAGCAATTTAATAGCATAAAATCTTTCGAGCAATTTATTTGTTTTTCCCATTATTTATTATTGTCCCTACCCCCCCCTCTTGATGTTCCAATTCCGAGTGACAAAAGAAGGATTTGAAATTTGTTCCGGCCTTATTAAGAGCAAACTTATACCACACCCGGTTAGGAGAGCTTATTAAAACTACTACTCAAACCCATCTCAATGAGATATTACAACTTTATACAGATAAAGCTTTGATATCAAAAATCTTCGTTAATGTCGTTTCGAAAAAAAAAATCTTCTTTGATACAAACAATTATTTTTGCTGCCTAAATTTGCCTGCTTGGGAAGTGTTGAGAAAAACTGTAATTCGATCATAGTAGTCGTAAGAATACTTTTAAGAAACTTCTAGACTATTTACCCATTGATAAAATCAGTAACACGTATGATATTCAAAAAATGGCTTCAATTTAACCAAAAAAATGGAAAAATATCTTAACAAAAGAACAAAAAAAGCTAAGCTATTTATACTAAACAGACTCGGATGGTTGAGGCTGTCTGTAAATGATCTTCATTTTGTCAAACTACACACTTTGTTAGAAATTGTACTAAGTTTGCGGGAAAATGTTAACAAAATGCTCCCTCTCGTCTCCAAAATATTGTTTCAACATCTGCTTCGGGCGATAAAAGGGCTCGATTAATAACCAAGTTTAGTTAGATATTTTGAAAACCAGACATTTCTCGAATGTGACTAAATTTTTTATTGAAAGGAAAGTTTCAGGATTTTTCAGAGAAAAAAGTTAATAAAAATCTGACACCGGTTTTTTGTTGTAGATGGTGACTTGATGATATATTTATTCATGCAAAACCCACTTTTTCATGAATAACTTGGGCCCCCTTCGACCGATTTCTTTTGAATACGGTTTTTTTCAAAACCTAAACCATGACAAAAATTTCATCCGAAGACTGCATTTCGATTCAACTTATGATAAAAAAAAGTTATTAACCCTTCGTTTCATAAAGTAACAAATTTGCAACAATTAATGTATGAAAAAAGTGAAAAATCGTATTTTATTTTAATTTTTTGTCTTGATGTACACATCGTTTCCAACTGTTTAAAATGATTTTTAAGGGAAAATAAAAAATCATGAAATGAAGGGTTAAATTTCAAAAAATGGAGTAACTTTTTTCAGGGTGATATTCATCACTGTCATTGCTGCGTCAAAATGTTCAAAGAAGTGTCTGTCATTAATGGTGATGAAATGTCTCAAAATCTCATAGAAACTTTAGGCTCGTTGAGCGATCCCTTTCCGTGTTCCGATTTGGCTCAAATTTGGCATGAGACCTTGTACTAGGCCGAGGATCAATTTTAGCCTGCAGCGAATAACTTTTTCTAATGTCGGGTCATTTGGAGCACTCTATTGAACATCGAAAAGGCTTATGAAATTAACGAATGATGTAATTTGATTCTGATATAGATCTAGTTCCTCGAATAATGAAGCGAATGTTCTAAAGAAAGGTCGTTTGCAGTGAATGATATTCCGATTCAGTAGTTTCCGAATCTATAGTGAACAGACCGAAAGGCAGAAATTCATTTTTTATGTATTCAGATTTTTCTTATATTGAACTTAAACATTTAAAGAAAAGAGATTTATCATCTCGATATTATTCACTTATGTGTTGCCCACAATGAAATTGCTGCACTATGAAATTGCTCTTACTTTTTAACCGTTGGGTAGAATTTTATGAAAATTTGGGTGGATTTCGTTTATAGTGTATTGTTTTCATCTTGCAAGTTTTAAAGTCCTGTGACCAAAATCAGCGGAAATGGAGTCGAAAGAACAGCTCGAATGTGATAAAATCTTGCGCATTTGTCACGAGAACGAGGATCTCTCGCGTCGTTCCATCGCTAAGACGTTGGGAATCGCGAATTCCACGGTGTCGCGAGTGATTAAGCGGTTCGAGGAACGATTGACCAACGATTAGAAGCCAAGAATTGAAGAAAAAAGTTCTTCGTACAATACCAAAAATCACTACCGCGTAGTTGGGACCTTCAACTGAAATCCGACCGCCTCCGTTCGGGATGTGGCTAAGATGCTGTACCAAATCAGAAGTTTTGCCCATAAGGCCAAAACTAAGGCTAGACTTCGAGCGTTAAAGGTACAAAAGGCCCCTAATTGCGACGAGAAGCAGAACAAGTTCGCCAAAACCCGTGCCAGGAAATTGTGCCTCAACATGCTGCATCATGGATGACGAAACATATGTGAAGGCCAACTTCAAACAGATCTCCGACAACCTGTTTTTCACGGCCAATGATAAGTTTAGCGTTCCGGAGCATGCCCGCACTCAGAAGATGTCCAATTTTGCGAATAAATTCCTGGTTTGGCAAGCCATCTACACCTTGGATCTTTAGAAGCAGAGTGCACCTTTCGTGACCCAGGAAACGATGAACGGACAGGTGTACATGAAAGAGCGCCTCCAGAAGCGGCTGCTTCCTCTCCCGAACTCCCACGACGCACAGAGGAGTATCTAGAACAAAAAGTTGGCCAAAAGTATTTTTTGATGTTTATACTCAGTCATACGTTTGAATATATTGGAATAAGACTAATAAAATATTCTTAGAGTTTGAAAAAGAAATTTTTAGCTTATTCAATTACCTAGCAGTGATGTTTAAGCTTTCTGATAATAAAAAAAGTCGATATCAGTATCGAATCCCATTGATATTTCAAATATTTTCTTCCGATTGAATAATACAAACTTGATCAAATTACTTTAATTAAAATCCTCTTATTTTCTTACCACTTGATTGTTCTGATTTCTTTTTTGATTTGCACAACAAATTTTCGTTGTTTTTCTATGTAATGGGCTCAAAAAGATTCTACAATTCAGCCGCTTTGCCAGGTGTCTTAGAAATTATTTTGATTATTGTTGATGCATCCTGCTACCCTTATTTTATTTGTGCTGCATAACCTAAAACATCCATATGCACGATTTCATGGAGCTCCTGCGTTTTTGTCGCTTATGTTTCCGTCTATTTTAAGCAAAACGTGAAATTTAAATGAGCCTCTTTAAAAATATAAGATTTGCTTCTATAAAGCGATCTCGACACTCTATACTGGCTGATTATTCTGAACAGCTCAGCTCTGGAAAATAAACGTTCATTTTGAAAACTAAAATTTTCTAATTGTGTTGAATAAATTCTCGATTTTAAGCCCGTAACTAAAAATCAAAGAGTTTTCTTTGTTAATATTAAAAAAAAGAACAGTGTATAACATTCAAAAATCCAAAAACAACACTGCGACTTTAATACATGTTCCACGAGATTAACATCAATGAAAATGTATAATTAGGTATATAAATTTTTTGCAGTAACCACGAACAAACAATTTTTAACTATACATAATTTGTAAAACTATGATTACTTTTGAGCAAATGGTTGAAATAAACATGGCGCATTGACAGGATTTTACAAAAAAGAAGACATATTTTTCAAATTCAACATTGAAAATATCACGAGTGCGGAAGTATGCGGAAGTTTTCTCTTCTGTACATGGTTTATGAAGTTATGAATTTTCACATGATGTAAAATTTGTTGCTGGGACTTGCTGGGAACATAAACAAAAACACTCATTTAACAAAAACAAGCTTTGAAAAATACAAACAAAATAAACAGCTTTTGGAAGCTCCATACACAGTACCCGAATTGTTTTTTTTGCAACCACTTATCCTCAAATATAACATTCTAAGATTGCTTAAATTCTCCTTTTCAAAATTTGTAGTTAAGTCACTTCTAAAACCAGTTATCCCATGTTAAACTGTGACGCGATTTTTATACGGTTTGTTGTAAAATTCCAGTTGATAAAAGTATTGAAGTTCCGACAGGTGCTATTGCTCATAAAAAAACTAAATATTGAAAAAAAGACTGGTACATGGTGTAAAATGTATTCAAGAAGCAAATAAACATAAATATCATAGTTATAGTTCATTTTTAAATTTTGACTTTTGGCCAGGTTTTTGGGTGAAATACTCCTGTGTGCGACGTCCCAAATATTTTCTGGTCGGATTTGGGCTCATGCCACTACAAGGACGTGCTGAAGTGGTATGCGGACAATAAGGTCAATTTCGTGCTGAAAATGTTCGACCCTCCCAACACTCCGGAGCTCTGCCCCATCGAGAAGTACTGGGCGATTATGAAGCAGTAGACTGGCCCAAATTTGTATGGGATGATTTTTACAACATTTTTTTCAACGCGGCACCCCCTAGGATGGTGCATTCAGGTGGAAAAATGACTTACTGAAAGTTTCAGGTCATTTGGCAGAAGCACGAGCTGGCGCAAAGTGCTTGAAATTTGTATGGAGATTTTCGGAAAAATGTATGAAAAATCGACATACTTTCACTCTTCATGTTCTAAAATATGTTTCCAGTATGATAGAAAGCTAAGAATTTCAGGAATTGTAGTTCGAACAATGACAAACAAGTTTGTAGAACATTCTGACGCGGTACGAGTTGATTGTGATACGTTTTTTGCAATTGAATGTATGATTTTTTTTTTCGCATTTCATCGATATATCTTCTTGAACGGTGTATAAGTGGACTATTAGTACTAAATTGATCGCGTTGTCACAAAATGAGAATAACAGATAAAAAAGTTTGTGTCCTCGGCAAAGTTGTAGCTTATCTTATAACAAATATCTTTGCAAAATGTTTAAATGA
This sequence comes from Uranotaenia lowii, assembly GCF_029784155.1. NCBI lineage: Eukaryota > Metazoa > Arthropoda > Insecta > Diptera > Culicidae > Uranotaenia > Uranotaenia lowii. Next base: position 247,780,676 of record NC_073693.1, read on the forward strand.
ATGTTTGAAAAACTATTCGATCAAGTTAGTGCGATTATTAGCCGATACACCGTACACGATATATCGAAGAAAAGCGAAAAAAGCACATATTCAATTGCAGATAACTCATCACAGTCAACTCGTATCGCGTCACAATCTTCTACAAACTTGATTGTCATTGTTTGAACTACAATTCATGAAATTCTGAGTTTTCTACCATACTGGAAACATATTTTAGAACACAAAGAGTGAAAGTATGTCGATTTTTCATAGATTTTTCCGAAAATCTCCATACAAATTTCAAGTCCTTTGCGCCAGCTCCTGCTTCTGCCAAAAGACCTGAAACTTTCAGGAAGTCCTTTTTTCACCTAAGTGCATCAATCTAAGGGGTGCCGCGTGGAATATAAGGATTTTTTTTTGTTATGGGCCAGTCTAATGAAGCAGCACCTTCTTAAACGACCTAAGTAGTGAAGACAGTCGAGGAACTGAAGAAAGTATGGGTCTACATTAGAGTGCCTCAAATGACTCGGCTTTTGAAAAAGTTATGCGCTGCAGGCTAAAATTGATCCTAGACCTAGTACAAGATCTCAAGCCAAATTTGGGGCCAGATCAGATCACGGGAAGGGGTCGCTCAACGAGCCTGAAGTTTGATGAGATTTTGTTCGAGAGAAACATGAAAAACCAGTCTTTCATCAATAACTTTGATTCTCGTCAGTCAAATTCTTTCAAAAATGGGTTTTCTTAAAGCCTAAAGTATGAAAACTATTTCATCCGAAGACTGCATTTCGATAAAAAGATAAAAAAGTTCTTAGGCTTCAAAAATGGGCTAACTTTTTTAAGGGTGGTATTCATCAGTGTTAATGAGGCGACGATATGTTCGACCGCCTCGACACTCAGAACAAAAATTCAACCATTTCCTGTCTAATTTTTTGTTGTCAGATTTTGTAGGTTCGCAATACCGACGGCAGGTGGCGAATCTGAAAAATTTGACAAAAAATGCCCTGAAGGAAAATGTACCTGTGTAGTCCGATTTTATAGTAGAAATTGCCTGTTTTTTTAGTTGGGTGGCATTTCCTAACTGGGATAGCATCTCTTCAAATCGATCGATGCGCACTCTGGAATCGACATCGCGTACTGTTGGAAAAATTATTTAGAAAACGAAATCGAGTGTCCAGTCAGTATGGTCAGTGCTCCACTTTCTCAATCTGTTGCCTAGCTACCATGAAACTGGAGCGATTTCGGTTCACTGATCTTAATGCATTTAAGGTTAAAAAATTTAAGTATGAAGATTTATGGTTAAAAAATTAATTTGGATAAAATATTTCGTGTTTTTTTTGTCGCAAATCTTCAGTAAAATGTGTTCTAAACTTCTAGATCGGCTTTCATGAATAGTGCGTTAAGTAGAGAACAGTCTTCTCTAGAATATGGAAAATTTTCAAAGATACCGAATTTGTATTCTTGAATATAATAAAAAAAGACATCGTAAGCCTACTTTTCTCCTAAGCCACCAAAAACGTTATCTTTATAAAAAGGCCACTGGCCACGCCTCTTCCAGTACGCGATCGCCATCTTGCAGCACACGCTTGAAAATCCGAGCGGCGCGATGATATGCTGTGGCAGGAAGAATGGAAATTATTCCGACAATCAGATGATTTGCGATGGTGATTGTATTAAATAAATTATGCATGAAACCTGGCCGATGCCTTCATTTGCCACGGATTCCACGGGCCAAAAACAAAAAAAAAAAAAAATGGTGGGAAACGACAAGGCAAGTGATAAAAAATAATCATAAATTGTTCCACTCTCTGGGGAAAGTTTTCCACCCGCGGCGTACGTTGAACTGAAAGAGGGGACGTCTTGGACAAAATATTGAATGTCCTGCGGTTGGAAATTTAATTTGAGCTACTTACCGAATGGGGCAAAAACAGAACGAAGCAATTGGTAGCGAGTAGCAGCAACATGAAAGTGGACTGTGCCAAATTACCTCTGTTTAGTGTTTACCCTTTTTGGGCAGGAGTGGAAAGTTAGCTGATTCTGAGAAGTCGCATTTTACCATCTTTTCTACATTAATTTGGCATACATTTGTTGTTCTCCGGAGAATCGGATCTCCTATTTTACCGGGTTCAAATTGTCCATCAGCGTAGAATTTCCATGGTCACCGTCGCAAAAATCATTTTGTCGTGAGGCTGCCGAGCGAGTCAAATGAATAAAAACGAAAGTTAGCAGCTAATTCCGTCCTTTCAGTTGTCGTTTTTTTTTGGCGTCCGGCGTGGGCCAACTCAACAGATAGAAATAAAAAGGACGTAAGCAGCGCAAAAGTTGTTAATCGGATTAGGGCGCCAAAATACCAAAAATATGGTACCTAATAGGATCAAAAGTGGCGGAAATTTTGCATCCTTCCAATATGTGCACGAGCCTAGTCGGTTCCAATTGTTGTCGTAGGAATCCGAGCTAGTACCTGGTTATTTCGGTCACAAAGAAAGGAACGGAGTTTTCCAATTATTTGCAACTTTGGTCTTGTCAAGAAAAAAATTGTCCATTGAAAAATTTGAATCATACACTATGTTTTCGTAAATACTGTACGTATGAAGACTTTGGGGGCCCTCATTTATATTAAGCTAATATTTTACTGTTTATTTATCTTTTAACCCAAGGGAACAGTAGATTTGGTGCCTTTCCGGATTTGGTGCCTTTTGTAATGTTTAACTGCCTCCTGAAGGGTAAAAGTTCAAGACTCAAAACCCTCTTTAAATAAATGTACAACAACAACAACAGCCTCCTGACTTTTTTTTTTTTTTTTTTTTTTTGTAGCGGCCCACCACACTCCCCCACACCAAAAGGCTCAATTGAGCCCCCTGGTAATGGACGCTACTGTTCTCAGCATGTCTGGCAGCAAAATGATAATAAGAGTAAACGCGAGCAAATTTTAATCATGCTGAGAACACAAATATTTATAATGTCGTGCGAGGAAATGTATTATTTAACTAAATTGACTACAATATGAAATCTCAATGGAAAATAATTTCCTTTGAAGAGATTCATTATTCGATATTTACTAATATACTATTTATTTATTGCTAATTTTATTATGTTATGTTCAATAATTTTATAAGATAAAATACAAACTACAAGATTTTTAAGAAAAATAATATTAGATATTAACGCTACAAAAGTACAAAAGGTAAACAAAACAAAGACTGGTTGATGATCGACTGTTTTAATGGTTCAATTTTTCTTTCAAAAGCTGTATCACTTTGGTTTTGAACATGGAACGATTGGTTATGTTTTTAATATCCGTTGGTAAGGTGTTGTATTTAGTAGGTCCAATAAATGAAATTCTTTTTTGCCCTAATGATGTTGTGGATCGGCTTCGTTGCAAGAAATCTGACTGGCGAGTGTTATGAGTTCGCAACCCCGTAGTAAAATGGAGGTTTTGAATATTTTCAATTGAGTGTAGATTATCATAGACATATACAACAGTTTGCAAATCACAGAGTTCAGATATTGGAAGAACGTTATGCGTTCTTAAAGAGTAAAGCTGAAGGGTAGGGAATAACAAAGGGAGCTTTAAGATGTTTTTCAAGCATCTATTCTGGAGCGTTTGAAGTTTCTGTAAGTGGGACAAGGAGGCTCTTCCCCATATCATAATAAGGTAGTTCAATTGAGAGTGGATAAACGCAAAATAAAATTTAAAGAGAACATGTTGTGGAACAAAATTTCTCAGTTTCCAAAGAACACCGCAAAGAGGAGTAATTTTTTTTTCCAAGTGTTCAATGTGACGATTCCATGAGAGAGTTTCATCTAAGTAAATTCCCAAGTATTTAAAATAACTAACTCTCTCAATAGTATTTCCATTCATAGCTGGGTCATTAGTACGAAGTAGCTTTTTATGCGAAGAACGAAACAACATGTATTTTGTTTTAGTATAATTTAGTGAAAGTAGGTTTGAATTGAAATATTTTGAAAGCAGTTTTAGGTCGTCTTCAATGTGCTGAATTATAATATCAGGTGAAGTTTCAGAATAAAAAATTGCTGTATCATCGGCAAATAAACGTGCTGTGCCTTTAAGTTGAAGGTTACATAAATCATTGACATATAAAAGGAAAAGTAATGGCCCGATATTACTCCCTTGTGGTACACCGATATCAATATTTCTTAATTCGCTTCTTGTGTTTTCAATAGCCACAAACTGCTTGCGACCTTCTAAGTAGCTACGAAGGATATTATTTGCTGTTCCTCTTATCCCGTATTTATACAGTTTGGACAATAATATGTCATGATTTAGAGTATCGAAGGCTTTTTTGAGATCCAAAAATAGTGCCCCAACAATATTTTTTGACTCTATTTTACATATGATGGAGTCAACTAATTCTGAGATGGCAATTTGAGTGCTCGAACCTGATCTAAATCCATATTGCAGTTTATAAAGTATATTGTTCTGATTTAGAAAGTCTACAATTCTATTAACAAGAAGCTTCTCGAACACTTTACTAAAAACGCTTAAAGTCGAGATAGGGCGATAGTTATTGACGTCAAGCAAATCGCCAGCCTTAAAAACAGGGATGACTTTCGCAATTTTTAGACAGTTCGGGAAAACTCCTGACTCCAAAATTTTATTAAAGTATTGTGTAAGTATGTGCGAGAATGTTTCGTGGTTATTTTTCAAGACATTAACAGGGAAACCATCTGGTCCATGACCCTTTTTATTTTTAAGTGAAAAAATTACAAGTCGAACCTCGTTTACACTAGCGGGCCGTAAGAATATTGTATTTTCTACCTGTTCGATTTGAATCAAATGATCATTTTCAGTATTTACTGGAATCTTTTCAGCCAGGTTCTTTCCAATTGTGGAAAAGTGTTTGTTAAATTTCTCACAAATCTGTGTACTATTGGTTATAACACCTCTTTCATCTGAAAGGTTAATTGAGGAAGTCGTTTTAGATTTACCTAAGAGCGTATTAATGTTTCTCCAGAGCTTTGAATGTGGTGAATTATTTAATAAGCGCTCGTAATAGAGCCTTTTACATTCTTGTTTTTTTGAACTCAATTTTTTATTTATGTGAATTAGCATCTCTTTTAAATTGATATCATTTGGATGCTTTTTCGATCGTTTTAAATAATTCTCTTTTATTTTGATGAGTGTCCAGAGGTCAAATGTCATCCACGGACAGCAATTTCCTTTAAGTTTTACCCTTTTATTAAGTGTTCGAGAAGAAATTTTCACAAAGCGATTGTAAGTTGATGTGATTTCTTGTAGGCCTTCATCAACATTTTCTGGTAGTTGAATACTGTTTAAATAATTCACAAATAAGCTGTTTAGTTTAGCGTTATCAACTATCTCTTTCCTAAGAATTGTTACATTTTTATCACATAATAAATTGAATGATGTGAGTATTTGTAAATGGTCACTAACATCAGAAAAGATTGTATCATTTTTCAATCGATCTAAGTCAATTTGCTTCGTTATAACGTGATCTAGAATATTCTGAGTTGTTGGCCTAGTAGGAAAGGTGTTTGTACAAGCGTATCCAAAAGATTCTAAGATAGATCTATATTTTGCTACGGTATTCAGGTTAATCAAATTCACAGGAACGTTTAGGTCACCGACAATGAAGCAGGAGTGATTATCAGCAACAGACGTTAGAAGAGATTCAATTTGATCACAAAACATGTTAAACGGGAATGAAGGGGGTCTATATACGCCATGAACACAAATTACTTGACCACTTGTACAAATTTCGACACTAATTCGGTGAAAGCCATCAAAAGTTATATTTTCAGTAGTTTTAAATTTCAAATTTGTCTTTATATACATAGCTAGGCCTCCATATGGTTGGTCGCGGCAAGAGAAAATCGATGTATATCCCGGAATGTTGTAAATACAACAGTTATCTTTACCAAGCCAGGTTTCACAAACAACAATAACATCGATACAAACATTAAAATGATCAATAGTCTGTAATATGCAATCAAATTTATCTAAATTATTCATACTACGTACGTTCCATTGCAAAATTCTAAAGGATCTTGAATCATTATTAAAAGTACTTAAATTAAAATCTTCTACATTTTCATGGTATCTATTCATTAAACTATCCATTGAATAAAATATATTTCAGTTTTAAACATTTGTAGATCTAAGATCTTATTTTGATCGTGGATCAGCATTGTTCCTTTTTCGTTTGGGTGAAGGACTTTCATTTGGAATCGTGGATGTGTTATTTCTTTGCTGAGTGACATGCATGCTCATGAAGCGATTCATTTCAAATTTAGTTTTGATTATATCAGGTTTTGAATTATCTGTTTGTTTGACCAAAATGGCACCATTTCTTCCGGGCCAAATGTATTTGGCTCCAATTAAGTCTTGATATTCGCGCAATTCAGTTAAAATTTCCATGGATATGGGCGTCAATTCATCCCTTATTGTGACGTTTAGTGGTTTACCATCAACTACTAATGAAGGATCTATTGAAGAAGAGGCAAGTTTCCCAAAAATTCTTTTTTTACTGAAAATTTCTTCTTTTATTACTGTATCTTTTAATAGAACTTTAATTGGTGGAGACTTTTCATTGGGTTTATTGGATGATATTAATCTAACAGCGTTTAAAATGGATTCAGTTTTAAGGTCGAGGTTTATTTCCAATTTATGGACCTGATTGGTAAGATTTGAATGCTTAGATTTGAGATCAGGGGATTTTTTTTTATTATCTGACAATTTGCGCCGGGGGTCTTCAGATTTTCCCCAAAATTGAAAATTTGGTTCATTTTTGCGACTTAAAAACACATGTATTTTTTTCAGATTTCTAACATTTTTATTTTTTGAGTTAGCTTCGGTTAGATTTTTTTGTCAATAAAAAATAACCATTTTTCAAAGCTACATAACTCTGTTATTTTTCAACGGAAATTATAAAATAGCACATCAAAATGCATTGGAATTTTATCAGCTTTCCAAATAATATAGTTGCAAAGAAATAAATAAAGACTTTCGATATGAAAAAGTGTAAATAAACTTTAAATGGCGTCTAAAAGTACCGTCTGCACCACCGAATATTTTGCAAAAAATACCATTGAATAGCTCAATTCATGATGAAACTTTCATCTGAAGACACCAAAGTGGGCCTTCAACTCCTTGAAGAGTTATGAAAGAAATAATGACGATAAAGCCCTTTTTTTGCGACGAAAACAAACAATGGTCGAACAACTGCACTCACATATGGAGATAGCGCGCACTTCTAACAACATGAAAACAAAAGAACTTACCAAAGCAGGTAAAAATCACTACTTTTTCGTTCTTTGTAGAGTGTTTGCAGCATAACTGACTTTAAATTTTAACCAAAATTCTCAGTATCGTATTGCTAATGTGATATAACAAGTAATGGAAATGTTGCTTTTACAACCTGGTCATATGCTATATAACTTTTCGATCAAAGATCATTGTGAAGCATAATCAATGCCAATAGTATAAGGTTCAGTCCCTGTGTTTGGGATCACAAAAATGTGATTAAAAAATGAAATATAGACGTGCTTTACATAGTTTTTATATCGGGAGCTAAGCACTGGACACCAAAATCCTTTCCCATTGATCAAAAACAAAGAGTGTGTCACAAATGTAGAAATAATCGAAGAGCTCAGTATGGCCAGCCCAGGCTGTAAAAAGCATCATTCCCATTGTAGGTAATATGACATTGAAAATATGATACTTTTACTGTATTCATTTTCTCCATTCGCCCAGTTTTGAGGTTTACCATACTAGAACGAACATAATTCGTCGTCAGTGTTTTGCTACCTCGATCGCTCACAAATGAATCTTCAGTGTTCCACCGTCCATTTTAAATCAAATCTGGAGAATTACGGATGCAAATCTGAGCGCATAAACTTCTAAAAATGACAGCCAAATTTGCAAAACTTATTGTGACCTGGTGCAAAACTGGGTATAAACGAATGCGTTATTAGATTTTTGGATATATCATGAAGTCAGTTTAGCTGCAACACTCTACCGCCTCTACTTTCATAACAGTCCCATATGCAAAAACAAGCAAGCGAGAAATTCAGCTTTTTCTGTTTTGGAATACATTCTTAAATTGTGATCACTACTTTCGGCATAAACGAAAATCGTTTCTAGGTTGTCATAATAAATCGTAAGACCTGAAATTTTCGAAATTGGGTTATTGGTAAGGTCGAGAGCACCATTTTTATTCATTATGGGACTGTTAATCGACCATATTTGAAACCTTTTTCAAATCTACTCGCATAACAGTCCTATACAGAATATTTTTTTCTCGCCAAGCCACTTTCTAAGACTTAAATTTGATCATTTTTGAACTTCTAAATGCAATTTTCAGAAAAAGAAACATACAAAATATCGTAAAATCCACATTGTAAGTTGAATCTTTTTACGATTTTTGATTGCATCCGATAGTTTTTCGCTCAGGAAGTCATTCCTAAGAAAGTGAAATCTGCCTTCGAAAACTCATGTGCATCATTTGACATCAAGTGAGTTAAATTTTTTTAAATGATTCAAAGCAATAAATCAAAGACTATTTCGCTGAAAGAAGCATTGAAAAGTAGCCAAATCCGTGGTATTTCACACATGGAACTGTTATTCGGGTGTATTTCATATTTATAGGACAGCCACAAAATGATATTTTTTTTCGAAATTTGTAGAACAAAACCTCTTTTTTAGTGTTTTATTTTGAATCCCTATGTTGACCTAAAATGACGAAAATTCATATGGGACTGTTATGCAAGTAGGGGCAGTCTACAAAGCACAAAAATAGTGTTTTTTACCTGCTTTGATAAGTTCTTTTGTTTCCATGTTGTTAGAAGTGCTCGCTATCTCCATTTGTGAGTGCAGTTGTTCGACCATTGTTTGTTTCCGATGCAAAAAAAGAGATTTATCGTCATTATTTCTTTCATAACTCTTCAAGGAGTTGAAGGCCCACTTTGGTGTCTTCAGATGAAAGTTGCATCATGAATTGAGCTATTCAATGGTATTTTTTGCAAAATATTCGGTGGTGCAGACGGTACTTTTAGACGCCATTTTAAGTTTATTTACGACTTTTCATATTGAAAGTCTTTATTTATTTTTTTGCAACTATTTTATTTGGAAAGCTGATAAAATTCCAATGCATTTTGATGTGCTATTTTATAATTTCCGTTGAAAAATAACAGAGTTATGTAGCTTTGAAAAATGGTTATTTTTTATTGACAAAAAAATCTAACCGAAGCTAACTCAAAAACTAAAAATGTTAGAAATCTGAAAAAATACATGTGTTTTCAAGTCGCAAAAATGAACCAAATTTTCAATTTTGGGGAAAATCTGAAGACCCCCGGCGCAAACCCGTCAGATAATAAAAAAAAATCCCCATCAGTTACTTCTTTTTCAAGAGCATCGTTTCGGAATTTTATGTCTTTGAAATCAGTCTGAATTTCATCGAATTTCGTGGACAAAAATTCCTGCGAAGCCTCTATCGCAGTAGTAACTGATCTCATATCCGTTTTGATTGAGGTCAATTCATGTGAAACCACATTATGTACGGTCGTTTCAATTTTAGTATGGATATTTTCGATAATTGTTTCATGATCTTTCCGTAAACTTATTATTTTGGCGTAAATACATGCACAGTTGGCATCGCAAAAGTATTGCTGCGCTTTCATTTTGCGAGCTGCACTTCCTATCAGATTTTTGCAGCGAAGATGAACGCTCTTGAAACAATATGCACAAGTAAGTATTTTATCAAGATTAATTTCAACATTATTACACTCAATACAAATAACTTCATCATCACATTCCATGTTCGCCATCGCCATAATACAACAATTAAAAGCTAAAAAGGAACTAACTCTTTTGATGAAACGCACAACTAAAGCTAGAAATTATTAAAGTTAAGAAATAAAAGACTTATAAGTTTATTTTAACAAACGCACAAACTAAGATTATTTAAGAAAACAATACAAATAAATATTTCAAAGAAAAAGTGTTATGAAAAGAGGAAAAAAAAATTAAATTAAAAAAAAAAATCATAAGCTATCTTTAATTATTTGTATGTACGGAGATGAGAAATATTTAATTAAAAAGCGTTTTTCAAAAGGGTTCAATGTCAAAATCGCAAAACAAATAAAATTTTAAGGACAAAGACAAACCTAAATTATGTGTGTGTACGGAGATGAAGATAATTCAATTTAAAAGCGTTGAAATAAAAGAAAATTGATTACATATTAAACGCACAATAAAAAAAAAATCTAATAAAATCGAAAGTTAAAATCATTGCTTTCCAAAAAGAACAATTTTCAAGTTTATGTTGCACTGTGTACGACTATCAAGAATACAAGTGACGAGTCACCATGAAAACCAGCAAACGCATAGTTCCAACAATGTGTGCTACTAACGGAAGCAACAATACTTTCGTACCTACTCATGTGCGCTGGCTGCGTTTGCCTAATCTTCACCGCTAGCGATCGAGATTCACTAACAAGCTAGCAAGTGCAAGAAACACAACCCTTTGAAGTGCGCTAATAACAGAGACACACACTTTCGCACTACTTGCAAGTGCCCCGAGGTTGACCAAATACTACACCGCTCAGCGACGAGATTTACTAACAGCTGAGCAAATGATAGAACCACAAGAAGTTGAACAGCGGCAGTTTTTTTTACTCAGATAGACCGACAAACGGTGGACGCATGCAGATATGGTTGAGATATTTATATGCTTGGTCAACGATTTGCTGCTGTGCAATATACTCTTGAGAATGTTAGTTGTGAAAAGTAATAAGAAAGAAAAGTTCACTTTACTCACCAACCTAGAGAAGTGACTTTCAATACACAGCTCACCACACGAACGCTTGGGGTATGTTTTTTTTTTATGTATTTTAGCACAGAGGAAAATTCAATTTTAACACATTTAGGACAATCCAAAGTAGAAAATCATAGTACGGTTTTGCACACTGAACACTAAATAACGCAACTTAAACTCATCACGGATTAAAAAATACGTATTACTACTATAAATTTCAATAAAACTGCGGGACAATAAAACGAGACGGTCGATCAAAAACCAGCGCTGCCAGAAGAGGAGAATTTGTACTTCAACTTGAACTTTTGTTGAAAAGTTTGGGTACTACAGCCAGGTGATTTGAACCTCGACCTGCAGGTTGAGAGGCGCACACGCTACCACAGAGCTATGGGGCATTCGAATGAGACCTTTAAACTTCCATATCCACAAAGCCAAAAAGAGTACATTGAGGAAAAATTTCAAAATTATAAAGACAAACCCCGTTTATTCAAAATCCATGATGTTTTAAGTTATTCAAATACTGCGAATTTGTTGCCATACAGGTGACTTACCTACATGACAAATGCACAGTATTTTAAGTTGGTTTTCTCAAAAATTTTAAATAAAAACTGCATTTAAACGCATATTGCCTATATGCCTATATATACTATCTGGGAGTTCATTGCATACGCAAACGCATTGCATGCGCAAATTTTGAACGAAAAATCCCGTTTGAAATCGTGAATGTACTCGTAATTCCTTCTATTGGTAGCCATCCTTTGAAACATTCAACAGAAGAAGCAAAACTGAAGTGTCATGCAACGAATGCATCATGTATCGGAAGATATAAATTAATTTATATGAGAAAATTTTATTTGTTTTATTTTAATTAGGCTGGGACAAATATCAATTTCTTCTTTTGTAACCCCCCCCCCCCCCTTTGAAATTTCCAAAATCCCGAAGGGGGGAATTAATAAAGTTTGAAGTATTTTAAGTAAATTTCAAATAAAAATTCAAATCTTCGAAAGATTACAAGATCAAAAACCAAATTTTGGAAGACGGAAGTCAACACACATTTTGTATTCTTGATTTTATTGAATTGTTCGTTAAAAAAATACTTGATTTATAGGTTTCATGCAATGATATAGTATATAATTTAGTTGCATACAAGCTTTCGTGCAATTGATCCCAATTTATTTGTTTTTCGCATTATTTTTTATTGTCCCCCCCCCCCCCCCCCCCCCTCGCGATGTTCCAACTCCGAGTGACAAAAGAAGAATTTGAAATTTGTTCCGGCCTTATTTATTCCTTTCCCCAAAAAAAAAGAGTTCATACAGTAAAGTTTCACAAAAAGAAGAGTACATATTTCTAGTTCAGAGGCATATTGCCCCGAGTAACTTTTGAAAGTAACGACATAGTCTGTAATTCAAAATTATGCCTTGAATTACAGATTTGGTAAAAAAAACTGACATTGCTCTTAATGAAGGTGTTTTGAAAAAAAAATATGATTTCTCATGATTCTACCCAAAAATTCTTCGATTAGTTTCTGTGTTGCTATTTCCTTTAGTTTTATTGAAAATTCATGATATTTCGGGTCTTTTTTTATATTTTAGCTGGGGAAAACCAGTTGAAATTTAAAATATTTTTATACTTTTCTAATTCAAAGTAAGAAATCTAAATTTTTTATTGGACAAAAGAATGAGATTTTGGAAATCCACTCAAAGTTTGAAAACTCTGTGAAATCTGTGAGTATTTCATAATTCTGGTTATTTCTAAAAATTTACTATCTTAAAGTGAATAATAATACTTCTACGAATAATTTGAATAAATAACTGCATTTTGGGGAGATTTCCAGAGTATCAAAGGTTTTCAAAGGTTTTAAAAGAGGGTTTTAAGAGATGCTATTCTAGAACTAAAGAATTTGATATTTCAGCTGAAATTTTTTAACAAATTACTTACTTTCTTCATTAAAATGATGTGAAATGATGAAACAAACATTCTGGGTTTATTTTAAATCAGCAAAAAACTGGTTGGAATCCAAAAACTTTGATTTTTTTCAGTAAACCTCACTTTTTCCAGTTTTAAGTTATAGATGGCAGCACTATCTTGCAGTTAAAACTAACTTAAGTCGCAATATTTGTTTACCAGTTTTATTAAGGCCCATATTCATCTTTTCAAGGTTGTTTTCCAACACAGTTTCACCGGAGTTCACGCTGCAGAAAGCTTTTCCAAATTTGCAAAAAAAAAAATCTCCTGCACAAGAATATACCACCGCCAAAATTACTACTCATCTCAACTTCCGATTCAATTTTAAATCATACCAATAATAATGCTAGTCGTATGGTCCATCAAGCTCTATCGGAAAGAATAAAAATATTCTGATTATCGGTCTCAGAAATTCACTTTTAGTGACCTTGATGAAATTATATTTTTTTTTGAGTTTGTGATCTTAGAATTTCCAAGGCATACCGTGTGACAGCCTTGACTTATTTTTCGACCAAAAACATCCAGCACACCTGAATGAAACCCAAATATTCGAAAATTGGCATCAATTCGGGTAAATTGCAAGATAGTGCTGCGTTCTACGACTTGAAACTGGAGAAATAGTGTTGACTATTTAAAAACATTAGTATTTTTGAATTTGAAGCCTGTTTTTTTTTATTCAAATTCAGCCCAAATCTATGTATCGTCATTTTGCATCATTCTAATGAATGTTAATGAAGAAATCAAGCAGTTGCATAAAGTATTAAAGCTCAAATATCAAATTCCTAAACGCTAGAGGAGCATCTGTTAAAACCGCCTTTTGAAACGTTTGAAAACCTTTGAAATTCTAGAAAACTCTTTAAGATGCAGTTTTCTATTCACATAATTCGCAAAAGTATTATTAATCATTTTTACACAGTAAATTTCGAGAAATAATCTTTTCTTTGTTGAAAAACACAAGTGGTACTATTATTATCTCGCACCCTTTTTTCATATATTTGGTCCTCAACGCACATTGCAAAGTCCACATAGTGGTACTATTCTCATTTCGCTCACTGTGTAATAGTTTCGAGAATCTCACTTTTTGTAGAAAGAGGGCTCCCATACAAAATCATATATTACTATATATAAGATATAAAAATGGAGGCGATTTCTTTGTTGAACTATCACAAAAAATTAGGGTGGTCGGATTTACCGGTTTTTTTCAAATCCGGTATTTCGGTATTTTTAATTTATAAAACCGATAAAACCGGTAAAACCGGTATTTTTCAAAGCATATCGAATTCATGAAAAATGTTCGTCGAATTGATTACGCAATACATTTAATAATATTTTCGATTGAAAAATATGCTATTGTTTTTTTTAGTAAATTATCCATTTGTCATAAATCTATCATCATCCTCATGATAATCATAATATTTATCATCGTTTTTTCACTATTATAATTTCGTTGTAAGGTTGCAGAAATTATAGAAGTTTCACATAATTTTCAACGTTTTTTGTCCTGTAATACAGTATTCAGTTTTAAGAACGGATTTTACAGATTTAGTAAAAGTTTTAGAACGTGTTTCATGAAAATGATATACAATAAAATATATTTTGATTAACAAAAAAAATTTACGGTAACAAAAATTACTTAATTTGATTAGGCAAAACTCAAAACTGGGAAAAAGTTTCTGGTTGTCTCACAGAATTACAGGTTTTTGTTGTCCAAAATACGATGTTTTCCCCGCAACCGTGGTCGTGATCGCATTCAATTTGCCTTTCTTACATAAAAACGAACAAATAGGAATAAAAATCTTATCAAAATCCAGTCGAAATTCATCAATCAATATAGTTGTTTGGATCTGATCTATACGTTTTTTATAATACTATAACAAAAAAAAGAAAAGAAAATGCTTCAACAGTATTAAAAATAAAAACAACAGAGTTACATCAATTACCCTGAAAATTTGATAGATAATTTTTTTTTAAATTTTATCATGTGTTTAACTGCTGACTCTGTTGAAACATTTAATGTTTTAAAACAAAGTAGGAAGTTTCTAATCATATTCAAAGAATTTGGCTTTAAATTTTAAATTTGTGAAAGCCCGGCACCGCTTAGAACGATTTTGATAAACTTGACCTGTTTATAGAAAACTCATTTTTGCATCTTTTGACTAAATTCCAGTATTTCAATGAAAAATACAGTGATTATTGTGAAGCAATCTTAAATTTCTTGTAGCTGTATCTTTTTTTCAGTCATTGTACACTTGAACAGTCTTTAAATGTTGTGAAGCGTTAGTTCGATAGCTGAAATGAAATATGTAAAATTTCATGAAAAAATATCATGTAAGAGAGAGATAGCAGCTTGTCAATGCTCCCTTGAACGCCACTATAGCTTTAATCCAGAATGTTACATCGAAAAGTTTTAGCAATAATTAAATCTCACATAAACCTTGCAATAAGTTTTATTGAGCTTACATTTCGAAGCTGATTGAATAAAACTTGAGTATTTGTACTCATACATATTTTGTGAAAAAAAAATCGCTGTGTCAATTTCATTTCAATGCCAAATAATAATGAAAAAATTTACCGGAAATACCGGTTTTTTTACCGTCTCAATAGCCGGTATTTCCGGTATTGAAAAATGGACGGTTTTACCGGTTTTACCGGTTTCGGTAAAACCGGTTAGACCACCCTACAAAAAATCGAACGGTCGGAATGAAGTGAAATTCGGTATCCGAGGGTTTTTTGGGCCAGAGATGATTTGCGTAATAGTTTCGAGGATCCCACTTATTATGGAAATGGGGCTCCCATACAAAATCAAATTGAAATGGGACACAACTCGAACAACATTAAGATTATCATGAAAACTAATTCACGACCACGAATTATTTTAAAACGAAGTTTACCGGGTCAGCTAGGTTATATAAAATTGGATTTCTGTCTGTCTGTCGTTCCCTATAGACTCGGAAACTATTGAACCGATTTACTAGAAACTAGGCAGGTGGGTGCTTCTGAGGCCTGTAAAGGTTCGTTTTATGGTTTGAATCCCCTCCCTCTCACTGGAAGAAAGGAGAGGGTCTCTCAAATAAAAGACAAATGTTTGCGTATCTCAAAAACTGATCGTGCAAATTAAACCAAATTTGGCATGGGAGGGTATCTGAAATCAAGAAATGTTTCCATGAATATTTGCTTCTCCTCCCTCTTTCCAATCAGAAAATAGTAAGGAGGAGGGTGGCTACCCTACAATTTTTTTTCAAAACTCAAGGACTAACTGAGCAAATGGAACCAAATTTGGCAAGAAAGGGTATTGGAATAAGAGAAATGTTTTAATGATTTTTTCAGACTTTTCCCTTTTTCCAGTGGGATTTTGACTTGGAAGGGCATTTGGGTAAGAGAAATGCTTCTATGAATATTTGGTACACCTCTCTCCCTCCATTGAGGGAAAATCAAGTGGGGAGGGGGCTCTTAGAAATTTTTCAACATAACTGGAAAATTTCTTAATAAAATGGAAACAAATTGAGCGTGGGAAAGTATTTGAATTCTAGAAATGTTTCTATGATATTTTGAAAACCATCCGATCTTCCAGAGGAAAAATTTTAAGCGGGGGGGGGGGGGGGGGGGGAAAGTGCTCCCATTAATTTTTCGCATATCTCGAGAATTAAACATTATTTCATTAAATAAATTTTAGCAAAAAAGACAAAGCTTGTATGAAAAGATCTTGATAAAGTGTTTATTCAACAATTCGATAAGATACATAAACAATCATAAACCGAATGTAAACCATAAACCCCCCCTGAGGGCTGTCCCAACGGTAGATGCAAAACACGGTTTTCGACCACGCTAAAACATTTCGGCTGGCACCGGTGTTGTAAATTGCTGTTTTAGCACAGTTATCGATTTCAAAATTCCCAACAGTTATACACCTTTGTTCCAAATTCATGCAAATTTGGAACAGGATTTCAAAATATACGACAGACCGATTTAGTTCACGGTGAGAAAATTTTAGCCAACAATGATTTCTTTCACACATGTTTGGGTAACATTGGGTGTGATAATAATTTCTTTTTGAGATATTATTTGAATTTTTTTTCGCTTCAACCACCCTATACGTAACATAAATTGAGAATAGATGTTAATAAAAACCATATCAAGTAGAAATGATAGATGGCACATTATTCTCGATTTAATATCATTAAATAAAAAGCTTTTCATTTGGGTTCAACGAGTTAGTGAATCCAGTCAGCGTTCTAAAATTTGAAAAAAAAATAAACGAAAAGAAAATTTTAATACTTTTTCGATGAGGTAAAATAAATGTTTATTGTTTGTTCTATAATTTTTGTTTTATTTGAGATATTGAGAGATTTTTAGTTTCGTATGGATTGCTCGGAGTTTTCGTCAATATTTTTATTTATTTATTTTTCTGTATCCATACATAAATTTACAAATAGTGAAGCAAGTTTTTGTCAAACAAAAATGTCGACAAATCAAAGGGAAATTTCCTTTGACTTTGGGATAAACATTTCTCGTTTCCTTTATCAATGTCAGCAATAACTTGAAAAAAAAAAATGCTTTTTCATTTCATTTTAACAAAACCTTATTCCATTGATTCAAAGCAATTTGATTGAATTAATTGAAGAATTGTTTCAATTGACCTTTTTTCCTCGTTGTGTAGTCATATTTGCTTTTCAATTAGTGAAATCCTGGTAGAATAGTTGAAATAATTATTCTGTCAGAAAGAATATTCGTAGAATTAATTTTAAGACAATCAACCGTGTTACTCAAAACTTATGCAATTTTTCCAATAAAATGGGTTTTTTCTTCTCAATTATTGAGTGTCTGCAATGGAAGTGTTTCCGTTTTAAATTTGCTCCTACACCGTAGGGGAGTGGGTGTTTTAGCCGATTCTAAAATTTTAAATTGTGCTAAAACTGGTATACTTAAAACCAATATTTACGCTTGAACCGTTGCAGGTGCTCTGAGGGTCCAAAAAAGTAATCGAGGTATTCTACTCTACACTCAAAATTTTAAATTCACAATCAAATTATGATAAAAGAACAAAGATATTCAAGAGTATCTATCTGAATTCAAAACTAATACAAAAACCTCGAAAGTTCAAAATTCTGCTACAGTTTTTCAAAATTTTCTCGTTTGTTAATAGAATAAGGTTGTCAGATTTTTTTCAGCACGTATCCGGGCCAAATCAGAGCTGTGTTGTATAAAAACCTGGCAAAATCCGGGTATTTGATTTCAAAATTGTCAACCAAATCCAGGCAAAATCGGGCAATTTTGGTCAAAAACTAGGAATTGCTCATCAAAAATAAATCCAAAAAAAAACTTAAAAAACCTTTCATGATATTTTGTTGAAACTTGCTGCCAAAATTTTTAACGCATAAATAAAAATAAATTACATCACAATTTGTTTATTTTTAAGTTTGATTAAAGAATGACAATGAGAACAAACCCGATCAAAATCCAGGCTTTTCCATTGAAATCTGGGCAACCGGGTCGGACCGGGCTTTTTCCAAATTATATATTAAATATCGGCAACCTTATCATAGAAACTCAGTTCTGAATATTAAATTTTCAATTAAATCCATTTTGAAAGGTTCTGGTTCCATATTATTATAACCAAAATTATATTTCTACATAATTTCGTATTTTTTATTTTGCATCAAGTTCAGGATTATTGATTTTCAGTTCGAATAATCATAAGAAATAAGGAATGAAAAGCTGCTTTGAAATCCTTGTTCGAACTCGGTTTTGCATTTCATATCAAATTTGAATCATGTTTTTCGAAATCAAATGCATTTTCAATATTTCCATAAAAGTTTTCCGATATGGAAAAAGAAGAAATTAGTTTTATATTCAAATTCGAAGTTCTTAAATTTTATTCTAACACAAAATTTAAACATTTATAGCTTCTAAGTGGCGATCCAAAATTGAAAACCAGATTCTGATTCATCATTCGAAATTCACATTTTAAATCAGATTTACAAAACAGATAAAAAATAAGTAAATTTAATTATGAATTAAGATTAAACCAGCACTACAGAATTTTTTTTTTTTTTTTTTTTTTGTCTTTATTTGAGAGGTTTTCAGCCGCAGGCTGGTTCGCCTCTGACTACAGAATTTAAATAACAAATTCATAAACAAGGGCTCTAAGATTTGGCTCATTTAAATTCTGATATGGAATAAAGATTCGGAAATCGTATTTTTTGTACATTTCTGAAATCGTATAAAAACTCGGAAAGATATTCATAGTTCAATTTTTGAATTCAGGCTTAAAATTCAGATTTAAAATTAAGAAAAAAAATTAGCTTGTGAATGAGTTTTTCAATTAACATTAAATTATTGAGCAATTCAAGAGAACATAAACTTCATAATTTGCTTATCAATTTAATTTCCATATTTAAAAGTTTTTAATCAGAATAAGTTTGTACACACAGTTCAGTTTAAAAACACAAATATAAAGTAGAATTTGAGTTAACTTTCTAAGGTGGATTCATGCAAAATATTAATAATTAAATTAAAAAAAATCACAGGATTTTTAGTATGAAATTGATTTTTTATGAAAAATATTTCGTGTTAATGAAACATGTACCTGATCTTCACCTTAGAAATCTGCACATTTTTTTCGGTGTATTGTTAAACTTTATTAATATTGCAGCTTTTTTCAAACTAAAATCATAAATTTAGTTCAAGTTTGCATCAAGCAAATTGGATTCGAATTTTTTTAATCTATTACTGTTTTTTTGTGGAAAATTTAACTCATTTTCATCAAAGGTTAAAATCTTGGAATTTGCAAAAAAGTTTAGAAGATTGGGCTTGTTTGATTTGAGTACAGAATAAATTTCCCTTTTAAGAAATTGAAGGCTACCCTAAAAAAACTTTTTTTATGCTCAAATCAAATAACTTGGATCTACCACACTTTTAAACAAATTCAACAATTTTAATCATTGATGAAGCAAATTTCATATTTTGTTTCTAGAGGTTTCATTAAAAAAATTGGCTCATTGTTTAGGCTAAGGACCACTTTTCTAAAGTTACTTTTTTAAGGTTTTACTAACGACACTTTACCACCCTTGTGACATTCGTGTCTTCTCTTAAGTTACAATTCCATACGAAAACTATTAATGAGTACTTCAAAATGAATAATCATATAATTACAAACATTATTTGTTTTATTTTTTTATTCTTGTGTTTTTAGATTAAAAATCGGTAAAAATTAGTCGCTAACCTCCCCCCAAGAGTCGGTTTTTCCTACGGCCCTGATGACACTAACTCTATTTTGAAAGATAAAACAAGATTGCTTTAAAGATTTTTGCTTACTTTTTCGAATATTGTTAATAAAAGCAGGCACATTTCCTCAATAATCTGGCATCCGAGCTTGCATTAATGCAATTAGATTCACTTTTTTTTCTATAATAATATACAGTAGTTTGCAACAGTGCAGTGCCACTTTCACTGAATTAGCATTTTGATTTGGTTTGACAGAGAGCAATAATGTTCTGGGCAAACGTTTGGTGTTCGCATTTTCCCCTTGGGTAAGTTCTTCAGTTTACTGCTATTTTGCTTTGGTACACAGAACAAGACAGCGAGAACTAAGTGAAAACATCTTTCCCATTACGGGGAACGACCGGTGGCGTCCGAGATTACCATCAATTACTGTCTAGTGTTTGAAGTTCAGTTCTGTAGGTTTTTGTTTTGAAATGTTAGGACTGCTTAATCTGAAACAAGACGATTTTTTTTTTAAACTTCTAGCTAGGCCAAAACAATTTTGAATTTAAATCGTGATCGTTAATCAAATGATGTTTTTAGCTAAACTGTTCATCATATTATGACCTTGAATAATGCCAAGTAATTTTTCCAAGTGAGTTAGCGGACTTGTTTTTCTTGGAAGTAAATTTTTTGTACACCATTAAAGGCTACCCCCAGTGTTTCAAAACATTTGCATGTAAACACCCCTGCATGCAAACGCCATTTGCCGAAATTGTTCAATGAACAGTTTAATTGATTCTTGAATTGCAAATTTGAGTGACTTGTTGTTGAGTGTGAGACATCTTGATCGCAATTTTCCATCTCGTTTCCCACTAACCTCACGTTAATTATACGGTTCACTGAACTGCCTCATAAACATCCGGATGGATGTCCAGAAATTTGTTGGATTTTATCAATAGTTTTTTCAAACTAGGAATATGCATTGATTGGATATCTCTTCGAAAATTTTGTTTAAAATCTAAACTTTAAGGTTGAAAAAAAACCCAAATCCAAACCATTTTGAGCTCACACGATTTTGAACGTTGTCTCAATTGGGAACAAATCAGCTCCAATTTTGAATTCCCCCTCATTTGAAGGTTGTCCTAATTGGCTAATTTAGATCGATGGAGATGCAGTCGGAGAACCAACACAGGAAATTAGGATGGGAGAGCATTTTTTGCCCTGAAGTTTTCTCCGAATCGCAACTCTCAACGTCCAAAGATACCTTGGAATGGGAACATTTTTGTAAGTGGTTTTCTGGAAAACATAGCCCATTCCTTCGGGAGAAAACGTGAAATAAAAAACAGTTGTATTGGCATAAAGAAGTTTTTTCCTTCTCTGCTTTGAAAGGAAATTTTCTCCAGAAAATTCCGGGTTCCGAACATTCTAATCACGTACGCAAGAACCAATTCTTCTCTCTAGCATTCAAGAACCAGAGAGGTGTATGGTAACCCAGGGAACGTGAATCAGGATTGAATGGAAGTTTCCTGCAAAGGTTTTTTTTCGTGGGCGTTATGCGAACATATTGATTAAAGATTTTCATGTAAGTAGGTACCTTTTTATTTTTATATATACCTTTTTATTTATTAAAACGATGAGAATAATTTATTGAATACAACGAACAGTATAATCAGGATATCCATGCCGAACAGAAAGCTTGTTGCTGTCATTATAGAAATTTGGTACAGTAGAGCCCCGCTTATCCTGGCTCCGGTTATCCGAGCCACCAATAAACATTTATATAATTCAGTCACCAGTCTGAGCTAAAATTCATCAAATTGCAAATAATAGTTTCATCTTTTAATTCACTTTTTTATATGCTCGAATGTGATTGTTTTACAAGACGCGTTTGTAAATTTCAATATTTCATCCATCCAACCATTAATTTTTATGTTTTCAACTAGTAGAATTTTGTGCAGTATGTTTTACCCCTAAATGTATGCAACACCCTTATGCTTTTTATTTATTTTAAATCAAAAATTTGGTTTCCATTAAAAACTCAGTTTGTTGCCACTTATCCCTTTTTCTTGAATGCGTGAAAATCGTATATTTTCAAAAAATTTAAAATAACTTTACCCAATAATTATTTTACGTCAATTTGAAGTCCAATCCAATGTACAAGCGATGATTATCTGTAGACATTATATTTTTTAGAAGCCACTGAAGATGAAAAGTGTTGAAGATGAAAAGATATTTGCAGAAAGTATCTCAAAACCCTACTCCTTTTTTAATAAAAGAGAATGAAACTAGACTAGACCAGTGGTTTTCACACTTTTTTCAATCAACGCTCCTCTTTGCTGATTTTCCGAGCTCACCGCCCCGCTTAGTAAATTTCGGAAAAAATAAGTAATAACTCGTTGATACTGTTGAAAAAAATAATGTTTTAGTTTTTGGTACAAGGCTCTATTTCACCCAAAAACAAATCGTTAGGTTTCCGATTTTTAAAAGAATTTAAAAACATATTTTAATTTTCAAATAACAAAATGTCAATAAAGCATAATTACATTTAATAAATATTCAATAAAGAATTTCAATAACTTTATAGATAATCAAACGAGCCGTTTTAAGCGTAAGGGAAATAAATGTAAAAATTACAAATTTTGAGTTTATAATGCCAAACGTTTAATCACACCTTAAACGTCAGCTGGTGTAAGTTCAAGATTTATAAAATATTTTTATTCTTATTTATTTTCTTTTTTTGAATGGTTATTGTAACTTTCAAAAAATATGTGAAAGAACAAAAACTTATTTTTTTCAAATCGATTTGATTAGAGTTGATTGATTAGATTTCTACGTTAGAGATGGTACCAACTCAGTTTTTCGATCATTTTCATTATGATTTCATATATAGGGGCAAATGAGTGAGTCTAATTGTTTTTAATTGTATGGCAACAAGTGAAAAACATATGATGATATGAAATAACAATTCACAAAAACCTGTATCCTGAGAGAAACGCTTCAAAAACTAATATTACAAACTTTTTATTATCGTTTTTATTTGGGCATGTGAAACGCCAAAATCTCACCTCCCCTGAGCATTTTTCCAATGCTCTTTAAAATTCAAAATTGTAATCACAGCTCACATGACAGATCTTGCTTCCCTGGAAGCGGTAGGGACCACTTAGAAAATCACTAAAGAAGACGATTTCAATCAAAAAGATGCATTCAAATTTAAGAATCACACGAGTTATTTAATGATGAACAAAACACAAATCCCCAGCTTACATTTTTTACCAATTATTCTATTTCTTCTTTTCCGTTGATCTTTGCACTTTTCAATATTTTAGTTTCGGTCTAAGAATTCTACTATTTGTTTCATTATTTGCCAACATGCCCAAAATTCAATAAGAGAATTTAAAAAATAGATAGTTGATAAACTAATTAACCTTCATAAAATATAAAAGAGATTTTAAATCTTTTTAACAACCTAGATTAAGGATCCCTCTTTTGCCGATGTTTACTACTTTTAGGGAAACATTGCTTAAGAATAAAAAATCTTGTATTTTTTGGGGAGAATCGCATCCAACTGTTTAAGTTGAAATTTCAGAGACTAGATAAGATGAAAATTGATGTTGAAAAACATGTAACATGAACTCCAAAAATTCCACACATCAGAATCTTTTTATCAGAGTCTTTTAAAATTTCATCAAATCTGAAACTTCCTAATTTCTAAATTTTTGAATTTTATGCTTAAAGCTTTAACGTCTTAAAACTTTCCCTAAGATGAAACTATGTTCAATTCTTTCTTTTACCCAGATACATTGTCTTACAAAATCTCTCCAAAGTTTGAAAATGTTATTAATGTTAACGATTCCAAATAACTGTATTTTAATGTTTTTGTAAAATATAGTTTTATGAATTATTTATTTTATTAACGTGTTCGTCGTAAATCATCAGAAAATAATTATGCAGTTTATTTTTTAAATTGTAGGTCAATTAAACTTTATATAATTTAGAATCTGGTTGTTTATAAAGCCTTTGAGCTTTACTTATTCATAAATTTTAAATTTGGCAAAAAAGTTACGCTTCTCTATTCCTTTCGTTTCCACACTCTGAAATATGAATTTTGCAACATATGCATTTTTGCAGAAATAGCTAGACCTAGAAGCTGTGTTCTAGTGAAGTTTCTTTTTAACTACTTCAAAAACACTGAGAGTTTCAAAACCTGACATTTCGTGTTCATTGAATGTTTAGTTTCGATTGGTCTACACATTATTGTACGTCTCGGTGGTCGAGTGGTTAGCGTGGTAAGACGGTAATCGCCTGGTCCACTGATGGCATGGGTTCGATTCCCATCTCGGTACTGGGTATTAAATGTTAATCTTAAGTTGTCCATGTCATTTATTCAGTCTGTAAGCCTAAATCGGCTAAGACGGTGTGTGTCTTTTTATTATTTTCGAAAATTGAAAATGAAGAAGATTCTAGCTACGACAAAAATGCATTATAGGGGAGATAAGGGCATAACGAGCATCCAGGGCATAATAAGCACTACTCTTTTCTACAAAAGTACGTATTTTCTTGAATAAATTTTCATGAGGATTTTTTTCGTATTTCCTATAGCATTAAATTCCCACAAAAGCAGGAATCTTCTTATCATCTTTACAGAGACATTTGAAAAAAAAAATCAGTTAGGTTCTCAAGTAACGAAAATATTATAATTTTCGAGCATCACGAAGTAAGCTCTGATGATCTTAACTAACCTTGATCTATAAAGTACGTACTGCAACATGATTTACACATTGTTTCTCAATTTTTACCATTATAAAATTTATAATTTTTCATTTTTATCAATTTTAAAACACGTTTTTACTTAAATTTGTTGGCTCGAGGCATAAAGAGCACCACTGATCGAGGCACGATGAGCCTTTTCTGCCGTAGAATCTAGCAGTGAATTAAAATTTATTCATAGAGCTAAACCTTGACAAATTTACATCCGACGATTTATTTATTTCACACACCGTCTTGGATTCAAATATCCTACAGACTGATCTTAATATCTAAGGTTCTTAATTCTTTGTTTAAACATCGTTTTGGACACAGTAAAATCAAACAAATTGTTCACAACACTAAAACACTGAAAACAGCTGGTCAGAAGACTATTCTGTCCGTAAGTAGGCGGTGCATACCTAGCGCTAAAAGTTGTCTTCCTCGCAGATGTCTGGATGGTGCAAGAAAGCATACTTCATTAAGTAGAGCTGCACAATCCACGTTGCCGGTAACCAGATCAAACACAAAAAGCCGTTTCAGTTTTACACGTTTGGAAGAGAGGGTCTCTAAATTGATCAACACGCACCGACTCTCATAATCCGGAAGATTGATGGGGTCGCTCCACGGAAGTGACCTGAGAGCGTAACGAATGAATGATCGCTGCACTTTTTCGATTCGAAGACTCCAAGATGTGTGGTAAGGAGCCCACACACAAGCGGCGTACTCCAAAACACTTCTCGCCAAGGAACAGTACACAGCTTTAAGAGTGTATACATCCTGAAAAGATTGTGAATTGCGCCTCACAAATCCAATAACAGAGAAAGCCTTCGCTGTGATGGCACTGATATGGTCGCTGAACGTTAGTTTTTTATCAACGATGACGCTCAGATCGTTCATGGAGCTGACTTGATCGATGCTGGTACCGTTGATACTGTACTCGAAGCAGACATTGGACTGACGGCGACTAAAAGTTATGCACTCAGAAAAATACTATTATGTATGCCATAAGATTCTCTTATGAAGTGGCGCCATAAGAGAAATTAATGAAATTCATAAGATTGTCTTATGACGCGAATGAATTCTGAAGATGAACGCCTACTTCAATGAGAGGTTGTTGCTTTTCATAAGAGATTCTTATGGAAACAGTAAATCACTTTCTAATAAGAAAAATTCTCGATATTTCATGTTGAAAACATTCACTTTATTGTTTGCCAAATTTGTTTAAAATTAAATCCTTCATGGTCACCATCAGCAGCGCATCAACAGACGGCTCCATCAAAGTTTTTTTTTGCCGCATCTTAATCTTCGACCTTTCGTTTTTTGCGGATCAGCTTGCTGAAAAGTAAACAAATAATGTATTTTAGTTTACTAATATATTCAACGTTCACACCAAAAACATCAAATCGAACTTACCTTTCTTAAGATAACAATAACATTTATCATTGAATGAAAACTATAATAACTATGAACTGGCGATTGCTTCGTACTGTTAGATGATGACAAAAAAAAAACTGATGCTATGAATGAATGTGTTCATCATTTTTTCACAATGCCGTTTCCTCTATTTTTCATAAGAACATCGTATGAAAATTGAAAGAATTTCATAAGACTCTTATGAAAAATTAGTTTGGAAGCAAAAAAGTGGTTCATAAGATGTATCTTATGAAATTTATAATAAGATTTCCTCTGGGTGTGGACTTGCATTTTTTATGTTCAACTGCATCCCATTTTCAAAGCACCACAGGAGAAGCTCGTCGATGTCAGATTGAAGAGCGTGGCAATCTAGAACCGATGAGATTATTTTGTAGATCTTAAGATCATCAGCATATAGCAGCATGCAGGATTTCAGACGGAAAGCCAGATCGTTCACAAAAGAACAAATATCAAAGGGCTCAGAATACTGCCTTGCGGGACACTTGAGGTCAAATAAAAAATGCGCGAACGTGATGTATTGATCTTGACAAACGCTCTTCGATCGGTCAAATACGATTGAAGCCATTCGGTCATCCAAAGGGGAAGACCCATGTGAACCAGCTTGTGAATGGCGAGTCTATGAGGAACTTTGTCGAAAGCCTTACTGAAGTCAAAGTAGACTGCATCCACTTGTCGACGCTTCTCGATTTCGGTTGATAGGAAGTTGGTGTAACACATCAGGTTTGACACTGTGGATCGCTTCTTAACGAATCCGTGTTGATAGTCAGAGATCAAGTGACGAGTGAACCATGCTCTCAAAGACTTTGGCTATGTAACACAGGATTGAAATTCCTCGGTAATTTTCCACAGAATTACTACAACCGGATTTATGAATCGGAGTTATCGAGGCGGTCTTCCATACCGCAGGAAACTTCCGTTCGTGAAGAGAACGATTGAAAAGCAGACAGATAAGCAGCTTCAATGATTCTGCGCATTCCCTCAAGAATATTGGTGGTAGTAGATCAGTTCCAGGACCTTTTTTGACGTTCAGCTTTTCCAGCTCAGATAGAACATCACGTTGCGTAAAGTTAAAGGATGGTAGCGTATTGTCATGCGTAGGAATACCCTGTCTACTCGCATCAGAAAGCTCAGGTGAATTGAGATTGTTCACGCTGCTGAAGAAGTCGGCAAACAGATTGGCCGATTCCTCAATTGAATCTGCGGACAATTCGTGGTACTTCATTTGCTCAGGTATACAGCTGCTTAACTTGCGGTTCTTCACAAACGTCCAGAAACTAGATGGGTTGTTCTTCAGGGTTTAATTCCTTTCGGTCGATGTATCTACGAAATGATGCGGCTTGGCAATCGTTGTATCGAGTTTCGAGTTGTTTTAGACTTTCTTTATCCTGTTGGGACTTGGAACGTAGAAAACGCTTTCGAGCCTTGCGTACAATATTTCGAAGATGACGAAGTTCAGAAGACCACCACGGAAGTTTGGTTGTGTTGAGACGTCTCCGCTTACGTGGGATGATCCTATTCATGACATCAAAAAGCTTTCCGTAAAACAGCACCGTTGCATCATCCGTTGATTTGTCACCGCGTAACTCAAGCCAGTTGATCAAAGACAGACTTTGATTCAACACAGTATAGTCACACCTTGCAAAGTCGAGCTCTAATTCACCGTTGTTTGTTGGAAAGTGTGCGTCACAGTTATTATTAATGGTAAAGCAGAGCACGAAAAGGTTATGGTGAGCTTCTGGTATCAAAAGACTTGAAGGGGGTTCAACCACTTCAATGTCATAAGTGTCACTAACGAAAGCGGGATCAAGAATACGGTCATTTACGTTCCGTAGAGAATCAAGTTTAGCCTATGGGTAAGGTGTCGGAGAGGTAATTAAAAGACTAGAGTTCGATTTCTGTTCGAGGTGATTTTTTTTTCATTCACAATTCATGATCGATTTTTTTATTGTTACTTTATACGGCTAGTATCATCATCCGCCAAACAAAGCACCAGAAACATAATGTATGAGCTTGTGTGAATTGTTTGTATTCTACAAACAGACCTAGATTATTTTGTTATTGGTTCGTTTGAAAAATCTACGGCTCACCTGACTTCATTGAGTTGAATTCGCTGCTAGATTGCCCGGCAGAAAACACCCATCGTGCTTTGATTAATGGTGCTTATACTGCCTCAAGGGGGGTTCTCATTATGCCCCTACAGTGGCTGGTTTTCAGCTTTTGGCAATTTTTTTAAAATGCATTTTTTAACGTTTTCATCTAGTTTTTCAAGTTTCAGCCCGTTTGGAAATAGGCTTTCAAGTGTCTGAACACGAAACAATAATGCAACCTCCCTATTATAACTTTTTTCTATGGTTAAATAAGCGTCTTCCTTAAGGTGGTCCTTATGCCCTTATCTCCCCTAATAGTTAAATAACGGGTAACGATTCTTCGTCAGAGTATAAACTTTTATCAAAAGCACAAAAAAAATGTGTTTTTCATAAATATTTTGCATATTTTAATCACATTCATTGTTGTGTCTTATGTGTCGCATTTTGCTATTCCATACCTACTGGAACAAATCTTATTCATTTTCTCTTGAGGATTTTTCTGCTGTACCTACATGTATAAATGTGAAGCTGGATAAGTGAAAAATTTCTTACGCGATGGTAATGTTCAGTCCCTTGAGCTCTTGCCTATCCAGGTTCTATTGTAGAAAGAACAACGTAAGTAATTGAATTTTTTTATTTTTTTTTAATAATTTCTTTTATTATTTTTATTTTTTTTAAATATTTTAATATTTTAATAATATTTAATATTTAATATAGTGTTATTTAAGAAAAATTTAAGCTTTTTACTTCCTTAAGCTTGATAAATAGAACTCTCCCCTTTTCGTCTCACTCGAAATTGTTTTCCAAAATATCTTTTGAAGTAACTTGAATATTGATAAATTTCTTTCCAAATTTTTGAAAACTTATGAACAAACCTAATTTTTTTTTGATTTTGTCAATGTTCCCTTCAACCTCACTTATTTTGATGCATAAATCATAAGATCTACTGTTGATTTATTTTTAAGAGGCAATTGAAGTTGAAATATCTCAGTTAGCTCAGTTTACGGTAAATAAAGAAATTGTTTCAATCACAAACCCATCTACACTCTAAACAGTTTTTTTTTCATAAAGTTGTTCACCATGTTGGTTATGCAGGGAGATTATAATTTCTTAGAGTTGACATCGAATATTTTGGAAGCAGTTCTGAACTTGCTTTACAGCCTTTTGGTATTTCTTTAAGAAGGTTATTAGAAGGTTTTTTTCAATTGTCAATTAGCTTTTTATTTTCAAAACTAACAAGAATTTACTAAGCTTTCATTCTTTAAAGGTACATGAATGATATTTCAAGGGTTTATAACATTGCATTTATATTTCATTGAAGCCAACGTATTTCTGCCACGGATTATTTTTCTAAAAAGTAATTGAAAGGTTTATTTTGTTATATAGCTGATCTTAAATTCAGGAAAACCGGGGTTATTTTAAAGTTAAAACTAAAACTTAATAAGAAAAAAAATTATAGCACCCAGGGCATAGTAAGGTCCTTTTTTCTACGAAAGACCGTATTTTCTCTTATAAATTTTCATGAATCATAGTTTCGTACTTAGTAGGTATTGTATTAACTTTTCTGCCAAAAAGAAATCCTCTTATCATCTATACAGAAATACATATATAACAAAAAAACAACTACTAGGTTTTAAAGTGACAAACATCTTATAATTTTGAGCACCGGAAAATAAGCTCTTATGATCGTTGAATTTTTTTGACACACATGTACACATTGTTCCTCAATTTTTACTATCAATATATTTTAAATTTTCCACTATAATAAATTTTAAAAGGCGTTTAAACTTTAAATTTTTGACTCGATTCGTATAGAGTTTAATTTATCGGGGCACGATGAGCATTTTCCGCCGTCAAATCTAGCAACGAATTCACCTCCATGAAGTCAACTGAATTATAGAGCTACAGCTTGACTTGTATACATTTGACGATTTAACGTATTGGTTAGGTGTAGGAGAGGTAATCAGAAGACGCGAGTTCGATTCCTGGTTGGGGTGTTTTTTTTCATACAAAAAAATAACAAATTAATGTATGTCTGTTTGTAGATTACGTACAATCACACATACTTTCGCGTGAAAAAGAGTGCTTATTATTCCCCAGGTGCTTATTATACTCTTATCGCCCCTAGGTTTGTCTGCATTTTTTGGTTTTATTTAATTTTTTTTTTCAAATGAAGCAATCTTTACACCACCAGTCAACTACTATCTTCCTTTTTTTGTGTGTTTGGCGTGGCTAAAAACGCCCTGGGATCGGTGATTCAACCATCATTAAGCTTCATCTTACTCCCTGAAGTGCAACATCAGCACTCGAGATTCACTCATTCGTTAGTAAGTGTAGCGTGATTTTTCTGTTAGATAAGCAACAGCCAAATAATCAGAACAGAGAGAAAAGTAACAGAGACATAAAGTGATTGTTTAGCAAATGGAAAAGCATCTTTTCGCTGTAGATATTCTGAAACTGTTTATATGTTTTTTACCCTGGCGATTTTCTATCAAAAAGATAACTATTCCGTTTTCAAGCACTCCGCGCGTGTGAAATTCTTGTAAATCATCTTTTTTAAGTTTAAAAAAATTCGTGAAATCAAATGGACGTTTATGGATCAGATTATTCTGAAAGGCTTTTTTTTACCTGATTTTCCCTACGTTTTTCTAGAATAGCTACAGGAGATTGGGCAAATTGGTTTTCGAATGAACACAGATGAGCAAAATACGTTTCAAAAGATCTTGTCGAGACAAGAAAAAGTTGCTATGGGGTGAAGAAAATCTACTGTGGGAGAAAATAGTCATGGATTAAAGAAGTTGTATTATTTCGAAGAAAAAAGAGACAAAAGTGTTCAGTTAGCGTTTTTTACACTATTTTCTTCGAAATTACACAACTTCGATAATCGATCTTGAATGATAAATGAAAAAAATCGCCTCGACCTGGAATCGAACTCGAGTCTTCTGATTATCTCTCCGACACCTGACTAATAGGCTAAATCGACAGATGTAAACTTGTCAAACTGTAGCTCAATAATTCAGTTGACTTCATCGAGTTGATTTCGCTGCTGGATTCTGCAGCACAAAAGGCTCATCGTGCCCCGATCTATGGTGCTCTGTTCGTCCCGAGTCAACAAGTTTAAGTAAAAACGGATTGAAAAGTTTTTTTTTATCTTTATTAGAGAGACTTTCAGCCTTTGGCTGGTTCGTCTCTAGGAAAAAGGCTTTTTTTACAATTAGTTAATTATAAAAGATTCTTTCAGGAAACACAGCATTTATCTTCTTCTACTGCATCGTTCGAGAGTGCGTTCCGGATTGATTCATTTATTTGGTATGCATTTCTAGGGCCTGAATATTGTGGACATTCTATCAGTACGTGTTCTACCGTTAACCTCGCATCGCCGTTGAAAAGTTGATTCAAATGAAAAAAATTAAAATTTAATGTTAGTGAAAACTGAGGAACAATGTATACATCATGATATAGTGCGTATCTTATAGATCGAGATGATTTAGCAATCATAAGAGCTTTTTTTTTGGTGCTCAATAGTTTTAATATTTTCGTAACTTGAGAATCTGTGTAAAGAAAGGAACTACAAAACTGTTCCTGGTGAAAATTTATTACGGAAAATTCGTATTTTCTTAGAAAAGAGGAGTGTCCAGTTCGCTTCGGGTTCTCGTTATGCCCTTACCTCCCCTAGGTACCTTTTTTGATAGGAAATCTCCATTTTCGTTTGACTGTTTTCTAATAGAATCTATTTTCTTTTATTTACAGGTCGAGAAAAACCATGATGAATGGATCCGGACAGTAAGATTTGGCTGTCATCAATCAACAGTAAGATAAATCAACGTAATTTTGCGCATATCCTGCATCACATTTGCAAAAAAAAATACAATCAACAAACATGAATCAAATTCTCACAGTTCCCCAACAGTTTGCAGGAACAGTAAATTACATAATTATAACAAATAAAACCACAACCAATCTCCTCCCTTTTGCCTTTCGATCGTTGAAAATTCAGAATATGAGCCATTTTTATCTTATCCAATATAAAGTAAGAAATTAGTAGCGATCTTCCTAGGGATGTTCGAAATCTTCCACTGCAAGTGTTGAATGAAACCAAAAAAACCGAAGAAAAACTATATTTAGCTAGTAGATTAGAATGGTCAATGTTATGCTGGTCATAACCACCCTTTTATGCTATGAAAGTTAAACTTATGAAAAAAATTGGTAGTTTGTAGATAACAGATGGGTAAAAATATCATCTCAAAAATAAACATTCGCCACATTGACTGGATGACAAGAAGCCAATATTTAAAAAAAATCACTGTATCAAGCAGTTTACCTTTTAAACAGATCTTAACATATCTAACGTTCGAGCGTCACCGAGCTCAGAGAGATTCGCTAGATTTTCTCGTGAGCGATAAACTGACAACCGATGACTCAAAATCGATAAAATTAGGAAACCTTATGCTAACC
This sequence comes from Uranotaenia lowii, assembly GCF_029784155.1. Taxonomy (NCBI): domain Eukaryota; kingdom Metazoa; phylum Arthropoda; class Insecta; order Diptera; family Culicidae; genus Uranotaenia; species Uranotaenia lowii. Next base: position 247,813,338 of record NC_073693.1, read on the forward strand.
ACCAAAACAAAGCCCGGAGGAAACATATTGGAGTGTAACACAACATTTGGATACAGTCAGGTTAATATTTGTGAAAGGTTTCGGTACAGATCGTTGGGAAGGAAAACAAAATGAGTGAAGCAACGTGAATGCGGAGTATAGAATCTTAGATTATTATCACTCGGAATGTACTTTTTTGTTTTGAATGAAACTATTATGAAAAATCTCTGACAAGGGTAGCCCATGGTTTCGAATGCCGCTTAGTCTGAGGCATTCGCTGAACAAATCGCTTTTTTTACAACGCTCTTCAACAATGATTTTATTTTCATTTTTTTTATATATCTATTTTCATAGAATACCGTTCAACGACATACATAATTTGACGAACATTGTTCCTAAAACTTACTCGGTGCATGGTAACCGTTCTCCAATTCCTCGGGCACCCCACATTCGCCAGATCACGCTCCTCTTGGTCTAACCACCTCGCTCGTTGCGTCCCCGCTCGTCTTGTTCCTACCGGATTCGTAGCGAACACCTGTTTTGCAGGACAGTCGTCCGGCATTCTCGCAACATGTCCCGCCCAGCGTATCCGGCCAGCCTTCACCACCTTCTGGATACTGGGTTCACCGTAGAGTCGCGCGAGCTCGTGGTTCATCCTTCGCCTCCACACTCCGTTCTCTTGTACGCCGCAAAAGATGGTTCTTAACACTCATCGCTCAAAAATTACGAGTGTACGCAGGTCTTCCTCGAGCAACATCCATGTCTCGTGTCCTTAGAGAACAACTGGTCTAATGAGCGTCATATACAGGTTACACTTCGTGCGAGGGCTAAGTCTTCTCGACCGCAGTTGCTTGTGGAGTCCATAGAAGGCACGACTTCCGCTGATAATTCGCCTCCGGATCTCACGGCTGGTGTCATTGTCTGCGGTCACCAGTGAGCCGAGATAGACAAAGTCTTCGACTATCTCCAGCTCGTCGCCGTCGATCGCGGGAAAGCAGGTTCGGTCGGTCTGGGATCCGCAGGCCAGCATGTACTTCGTCTTGGATGTATTAATCATCAACCCAATCCTCCCTGCTTCGCGTTTCAGTTTGCGGTAGATGTCTTCCACCGCCGCAGATGATCTGCCGACTAAATATCAATGTCATCGGCAAAGCAGATAAGTTGTCGAAGACCCCTACGCGATTCGAATGAATTTGTCAATTCACCCGAAATCCGCACACAGCACTGCGTTCCATCCATCGTTGCAATGATCAGTCTGGTCAGCTTCCCCGAGAAGCTGTTTTCGTCCATGATATCGTCCATAGCTCATCAGGATTGACCGTGTCGTATTTATGAGGCTTTGAAGTCGATGAGGAGATGGTGCTTGGTGTATACGTCATTTTTGGAGGATTTGCCGTAGTGTGAAGATCTGGTACCTCGTAGACGGTCCCTCCATTAAGCCCATGACTTCCTACGAATCTGTTTGCTTGTGGCGTAAGGCGGCGGAATAGGATTCGAAACAGCACTTTGTAGGCGGCATTAAGGAAAGTGAGCGCTCGGTAGTTCTCACAACCCAATTTGTTGCTTTTCTCCGGAAGCTGTTCTTTGTACCAGATCCAGACCATCAACAGGTGTAGGTAAGCGGTCAACCATTCTGGGCCCATTTTGATGAGTTCAGCAGCGATTCCATCCTTCCCAGCCGACTTGTTGCTATTCAGCTGGTGAATGGCTTCCTTAACATCACTCATCGCGGAAATGGTTCCACCTCGTCATTGGCAACGCCAAGAATGTATCCGTCTTAATCTCCTGTATATTCAGATGTTCATCGAAGTGCTGCTTCCACCTTTTTATCACTCACGATTGTCAGGTAGCCTTAATCCTTTTACCAGTACAATTCTGCTTGTGGCACGAAGCCTTTGCGGGATGCGTTGAGTTTCTGATAGAACTTTTGTGTTTCTTGATGCAGCTGCTCCAGCTCCTCGAGCTCCTACTCCTTCAGGCGACGCTTTTTCTCCTGGAAAATTCGGACTGGCTGCCTACTCCACTGTCGGTGATTTTTCACATTTCGGCGAGTGCTTGTTTGCACTACTGCCGCCCGCGCGGAATTCTTTTCGTCAAACACCCTCCAACAAACAAATTCTGGCAACATTGTTTTGTAGAGTGTATTGTCTTCAAAGCACTGTGATTTAAATAATATTTTAACCTGTGTTAACTATCGGATAAATGCTGAATTCATTTAATCTGGACTAAACGCGAAGTGTTTTACGACTTTGAAATGCAGTTTAGTCAAAATTACGGTTTATAAAGCCTAAAACAAACGCATATATTGTGACCGAATGTTGACTCCTTGTGTTAACTAGAATCATTGTGTCTTGTTAATGGCATTACACCGATCCTTAACGATGAGTACCACTCAGTGTTCAACGAGCAACAAAAAAAAGGACTACAAAGATCGAGTATATTGCAACGTCTGACGCAAAGCTTCACACTGTAACTGTTCTGGACTCACCGCTACTGGTATTACTACAAAAAGGTGTCACTTAAATACGTTTGTACCCAATGTGTCAGTATGCGACGTAATGTGCCACCCGAATACGTTAAACTGGTGAGTTTAGTGCAAACACGAAAATCGACAATTTTAAAACGGATCATCTTCCCTTCATCTTGGAGCTTCGTAAAGTATGTTTCACATAGAATCTGTTCGGATAAAATTGATCATTTCTCCGCAAAGAAATAACGTACAACAACAGTAAAAATGTCATTTTGTAGGGTTTTTATTGCACTGTAAGGAAAAAAAATACATAAAAATCATTCGTCAGCTTTTCGGATGAATTTTCGAACTTTTTTTGTGATACCACCCATCATTTTCTGCACAGTACTGCTAGTAACCTCATTCGCCATCTTGTTCCACCACTTTTCCATTTGGGCGGTTTTTTTCATGGTTCTGCCACATTTCTTCAATTTGTCTCTAACTATTGCCCAATATTTCTCGATGGGACGAAAATCCGGACAGTTTGGTGGATTGATACTTTTTTCAACAAAATCGATCTTGTTCTCCTTATACCACTTAACGACATTCCGGCTGTAGTGGCAGCTTGTCTGGTCCAGCCAGAACTTCACCGGACCTTTGTGGGACCGAATGAATGGCAAAACCCTCTTCTGGAGACATTCTTCATTGTAAACATTTCCATTCATTGTGTTCCCAGTGATAAAAATCTTCTTCCCACAACTACAGATCCTTGCCGAATCATCAACTTACGAACAAATTTATATGCAAAACAAACTTGAATCTACCTACAACATTCCCTTCACGCTTCGCAAGGTAGAATTTGTTACCGGGTAGGGGAGAACTGTACAAGACGCACCAGCGAGGTAAAATGGCCCATGCCATTCTTTCTCAAAAATTCACTAACCTCTGGCTCCGAATAGTGTTTTTCTACATTTTTATTGTAGCGAACGAGCTTTTTCATCATTTCTTAGATGAAGACTTCACACAAACGACTTTAATTCTTAAAAACAGAAGGATTAATGGGCTCTGCTTAAAACTTGTTATTTTTTCGGTTAACATATAAGGTTTTATGGCAAACCAGTCAGAACTAGCTCATCAAACTGCAGCTTTTCGTTATAACACTCGTGTGCACTTTCGAATGACTATTATTATTTTATTATATTTCACTAACTTCCCACAAATTTTAACTAAAACTAATAATATCAAAATTGGGGCAGAATGCCCGAAAAACCACGTGTTTTGAGCTCAAATTTGGAATGCTGTTAACGTTTGAGAAAAACAAAATGTCAAAACAAAATGTCTATATGTTTATTTGCTGACTTCCAAATTACGATAAGAATGCATAATTATAACAAATTTCGTCCTTGTTTGAGTTTTAAAGATGCACCAATATTTGACTCGAAAAAAATATCTGCCGCCATGTTTGCCGCGATATCAGTCAAGAAATTGTAGTTCGTTGCCTACCTGAAGGCGTTTTACCTATAAGGATATAAAGAAGTGAATTTTGAAAAGCAAAATCTTCGTTAAATTAAGCAATAATAAATGATTTTTTGCAAAGTATGGTTAGTTTGCAAAAATACGATGAACATGTAGTCAAAAATGTGATGTTTCAATTACTATATTCCGTATAATCATTGTTCCATTTCTCACCACCCATTCAGAATGTTGTGTTCTGTCCACTAGTTTTGGTGTTCTACCCCGCGGCTTGGTTTCTGGCTGTTAAAGATTTTCACAAAAATATAACCAAAATCGTGTTTTTAACATATTATTTCTTTTTGATAAGATGCAAATGTGATCCCTGAATCGTCGTGAACTTTCAATTTGGTTCATAGATGATGGGTATCGCTGTAAACAGCCATTATGCTTAAGTGGTGCGTCTTGTACAGTTTTCCCCTATTTGTCCAAAATCCATTTTGACGTAAGTTTCATCGTCCATCAAAACGCATCCGTTGTACTTGGTCAACACTTTCTCGTACAACTTCCTTGCCCTGGTTTTGGCAACCAGGTTTTGTTTCAGCGTCCTGTTGGGGTGTTTGCTTGCATGATACAACCGCAAGCCTTCTCGCCAAGCAATTCGCCAAGCTATACTGTGGTTCGTCTTGAACTTTTTCGCAACACGCAAGGAGATTCCAGGATTATTGTGAACTGATCGAACTACCTTTGCTCGCAGCTTCCGGTCATATGTTCCACTTTTACGCCTGGTTTGTTTTGCTAGATCCACCATAAGGGTCTCCCGGCAACGTTGCAGCACCGAATTTACAGTCAATTTTGGATAAATATTTCAGGAATTTCGCGATATTTACCCCTGACCACGTTGGTTTCTCTTCGTGAGTGTGCAGAATTTTCTCTCGCCTTTCGCGTTCCATCGTCGATAACTTTGAACTGACTGCTTCAATCTTGATGAAATTTTCACCACTAAGTAAACAAACCATCCGGATCAAAACACTGTCAATAGATTCACGATGTGACAACTAGGGGCGCTCGCGCTGCAGTAAATGAAAAGATGCGACCAGATTCTATGTGAAACAGACTTTAGTCAACCCCACAGACCTTTGCACAAGCTGTAATGTGATCTACGGACAACACAAGACTACGAAATATCAAAAAAACTGCTGTACTCAATCCAAAATATGCCACACTCACCTCTAAACCATCTTCACCTCTGCCTTCGGCTGGACAGCTTTGATCACACCAACTGCTCCAACTCGTCTTAGCTCAAATGAACCTACAACTTGCATCCCTGCAAACGAAACACCCAAGTCACCTCGTGCCCAGCCAAAGCGTCTGTCCAAAATCTCACAAACCGCCATCATAAAACCCAAGGTACTACATGATGCTGACACAACTAAAAATGAGATTCAAAACATGCTGGATCCCATCGAATTTGAAGTCGTGTATGCACGATCCCTGCCGAGTGGTGATCTAGCAGTCAGAGGTACATCTGCCGAATCGGCTCAAAAATTTGTAGATGTTGCAAATCGTTCATTAGCCACGAAATATAACTCCAAACTGCAAGCCCTGTTAAAACCACGGCTTAGAATCGCAGCATTATCCGCAGGAAATGACGAATTTTCTTTCATTACAATGCTTGGGAAACAAAACAACATTTACGAAACATCTGCCATGAAGATTATTCACATTGCTGGACACAAAGATCGTAGATTTGCCATCATCGATATAGTATTTAGATATATTTGTGTTGTATACTTAAGCCCAGAACATGCTGCCATCGAAGCTGTGATAAGCTCACACATAGATTCTGCCACAGCTGTTTCAGAGTTGATGCATCCCCACGATCTTCATTTAGTTTTTGGCGACTATAATCAACCGAGTATTGAATGGATAACAATTCCCGCTGGGCACAAATGTCCTTACCCAAATTCAACATTGATTCCCGCTTCGAGTTCCGCCCTAGTAGATCGTATGGCACTCTTGAACATGAAACAAATCAATGCTATGAAGAATCACAAAAACCGCACACTCGATCTCCTTTTCGTCAATGACGCTGCACTTAAAATAAAAAATAAAAAAAAAAAAAAGAATGTTTATTCAAAATCAGCCTTCATGTATGCATGTAACGAATATCGAAAGTAGAACAGTCTATTGTATTCGAGATATTCGATGCGTGTGCAAACCAATCTAAAGCATAATCCTCAAAAGAAAAAAGAAAATGTTGACTCGACTCTAGAAAGGGTATCCTCGTTCAACAGAAACCTGGGATTCTTAATAAGACTATTGAAGGAGTTTAAGGATCCCTTCTGCCTCCGTTTGCTGTATTATTCGCTTGTAAGATCTCACCTTGAAACAGCTTCAATATTTTTTTTTATTAGTTGTTAACCCAGGTGGTAAATCCAATTTACGGATTGCATTCGAAGGCACGGCGAGCCACCGCGTCCCCCCAGTTTGCTACTCTGGGTCCATGGGTGCAATTGGACGACTCATGATACAATGCTAAGGAATACTGTACCCCCTACGCCATAAAGTCCACCTGGGGCCACTGACCTTTGTTCCCACCTCGAACTGTTTGACACACTTTACTTCAATAGTGGGAGGTCAATTCGCGCTAGTGCGCTCCAAGGCAATACTCGTTTCCGAATCCTCTACCAGCAATGCCTCATTCTAACACAACTCGACGCTCAATCCCTCCTCTGACGAGTTAGGATCCGACATTTCATCGTGTGAATGAGGTCCCCACACAGCGCAACTACTAACTTTGTGAATCCAGTCCAAGATCCAGAAACACAAAGCGAGTTGTCGACGACACTTTCTCTGTTCAAACACGCGGGTAGGAGGGGTAAGCCCTTTAAGCCACGTGTAGGACTCAGACTCCTCCGAACTCACAAATAGTGTTGACTTAAGTCACCACTCAGCGCAACTACCCGATCTTCAAGTCGGGCGCTTGACCACCCGAAGCGCAGATCGAGCTATAGAACGCCCTCATCAGGTCACACTCGCGGTTCAGGCGCATCAATTCCTGAAACGCGTGTCGAACCCTGACACCTCCGGCAAAATGTGCCTCTCGGACACTGACGTGTAAACACGTCCCTAAGTGATCGGCCCACCATTGGCCACCACTTTGCGCATATACTCATTTTGCGAGTCGGGTCTATACCCACCGAAGCGCAAAACAAGTTGGCGATCGCTCTCCCTCCGGTCGCATCCGCATATCAGGGTCATGACCCCCCGAAAGCGTGTTGGACCATCACGCACACACCCAAGTACTGGTACCTAAGTACCCGGGTGCACCACTTCTTCCGCGCGGGTTTGGCAGACCCGTCGACGGCCTCTAGTGGGTTTGGTGTAGTTCTCTTGGCCGTACATCTGCAGTACGCCGGACTTGCAGACACGTTTCCACTCTGCACCACGGGGATGTGGAACTACGTCGCAGAGCAGCTTCAATAGTATGGTGCCCATGTACGGTATACTGGTCTCAAACAGTTTTCCGAAAATCAATCAAAACAAACACTCAGGATACGTTTCCTGTTGGAAACATTCAGATTGTATAATGGGATAGCGCCTCTCGCAACTGCTTCGCCTGGCTGGTATGCAATCTCGATCAGCGCTCCTATCAGCTATGCAAACCGAGTCGCATCATTCAGAATTATCGGTTTAGCAAACATCGCATATCGGAGATGAGTGAGATACAAACTGATCCATTCTGAATGTAGCTCACTCAGTATCTGCCTGAATTATATGAAATTCAAAATTATTTTTTGCAGGACGAGAAAAATCAAACAGTTGTGCGGGACACCATAAATTCTCAGTAGTTTTAACGTGACGGACGACAGTTTAATAAGAGAACTTGTAAAATTTGAAAAACATGGCGAAAGTGAACATCTTTCCCTCACAAACACAACTTCAATTTGATTTTGATCATACTGATGTTAAAAAACGTTATAACAACAAATAAATTTATTATTTGCTATGTATCAAATCAAACAAAATACGCTAATGATCGGCTTCATGTATCACTCACTCACTGCCTGATCCATTCACTCCTGATCGAAGACCAACAAGATTCGCCATATGCATTGCGCATTGGTGAGATTCCAATTTGATGATGGTGCTGCACTGTTTTGACAGCAAGCATCGTACGAGGTGATCTGTATTTTAGCGATGAATTGAACGATCGATGATCGGGTAGGTCCAGTAGCAATCAATAAAGAAACCCTACCGTTGTACGTTCAGTTGCGAAGTGCAATCAGAAACATTCATTGAAAATGAGTGATATTCGGAACACTGGTCTCAAAGAATCGAAGCAGTGCAATCAAGGTTTTTGAAGTATGCCCTCCGATTCATTCCATGGAACAACCCAGACAAACTTCCGGACTACAAGCAACTCTGTCGCCTGCTGGATATGGAAACACTCTACGAAAGCCGTGTGATAAAGCGCGCTATTTTTGTTAAGAAGCTGATCGATGGTGAAATCGGCTGTCCAGGTTTACTCAGACAGATTGAAATCAATGTGAAATCAATCAAATTTTACGTCCTCGACTGAAGCAACCTGAGGTCGCGGCAGACTACGCGCAATCGGTCGAAGCAGCGCTGCCGGCAGAGGGCGAGCTTGACGAAGCCCCTCTCGAGGACTGTTGGGATACCATCAAAACAGCCATCAACAGTGCGGCGGAGAACGTTATCGGTTATGTGGAGCGATCTCGACGGAACGACTGGTTCGACGAGGAGTGTAGGAGGGTGATGGACGAAGAAAATGCTGCGCGGGCGGCAGTAGTGCAAAGAGGCACCCGTCGAAATGTGGAAAATCACCGACAGCGGAAGAGGCAGCGAGTTCGACTTTTCCAGGAGAAAAAGCGCCGCCTGGAGGAGGAGGAGCTCCAGGAGCTGGAGCAGCTGCATCGTTCCCAAGAAACACGAAAGTTCTATCAGAAACTCAACGCATCCCGCAAAGGCTTCGTGCCGCAAGCCGAAATGTGCCGGGATAAGGACGGGGGTATCCTGACGGACAATCGTGAGGTGATCAAAAGGTGGAAGCAGTACTTCGATGAACACCTGAACGGCGCACATGCAGGAGATCAAGACAGGGGGGGAAGGTACATCGCCGGCGTAGCCAACGACGAAGAGGAGCCACTCCCAACGATGAGTGAAGTTAAGGAAGCCATTCGCCAGCTGAATAGAAACAAGTCGGCTGGGAAGGATGGCATCGCAGCTGAACTCATCAAAATGGGCCCGGACAGGTTGGCCAATTGCCTACATCGGTTGATATTCCGGATCTGGGACATAGAACAGCTACCGGAGGAGTGGAAGGAGGGGGTAATATGCCCCATCTACAAGAAGGGCGACAAATTGGATTGTGAGAACTACCGAGCGATCACTGTCCTCACTGCCGCCTACAAAGTGTTGTCCCGAATCCTACTCCGCCGCCTAACGCCACAAGCAAACAGATTCGTGGGAAGTCATCAGGCCGGCTTCATGGAGGGACGGTCTACGACGGATCAGATATTCACATTGCGGCAAATCCTCCAAAAATGCCGTGAACACCAAGTCCCTACGCATCATCTATTCATCGACTTCAAAGCCGCATACGACACGATCGACCGTAACGAGCTATGGAAAATCATGGACGAGAACGGCTTTTCCGGGAAGCTGATCAGACTGATCAAGGCGACGATGGATGGAACGCAGTGCTGTGTGCGGATTTCGGGTGAATTGTCGAGTTCATTCGAAACGCGCAGGGGGCTTCGACAAGGTGATGGTCTATCCTGCATGATGTTCAACGTGGCGCTAGAAGGTGTTATTCGACGAGCGGTGGGCGAAATGCGGGGCACGATTTTCAACAGATCCAGTCAACTTATCTGCTTTGCCGATGACATTGATATAGTCGGCAGATCATCTGCGGCGGTGGAGGAGATCTACCACAAACTGAAACGCGAAGCAGGAAGGATTGGGTTGATGATTAATACGTCCAAGACGAAGTACATGCTGGCCTGCGGATCCGAGACCGACCGAACCCGCTTGTCCAGTAATAACAAGGTCACGATCGACGGCGACGAGCTGGAGATAGTCGAAGATTTTGTCTATCTCGGCTCACTGGTGACCGCAGACAATGACACCAGCCGTGAGATCCGGAGGCGAATTATCAGCGGAAGTCGTGCCTACTATGGACTCCACAAGCAACTGCGGTCGAGAAGACTTAGCCCTCGCACGAAGTGTAACCTGTTTATGACGCTCATTAGACCGGTTGTTCTCTACGGGCACGAGACATGGATATTGCTCGAAAGGACCTGCGTACACCCGGAGCATTCGAGCGACTAGTGTTAAGAATCATCTTTGGCGGTGTACTGGAGAACAGAGTGTGGAGGCGAAGGATGAACCACGAGCTCGCGCGACTCTACGGCGAACCCAGTATCCAGAAGGTGGTGAAGGCTGGCCGGATACGCTGGGCGGGACATGTTGCGAGAATGCCGGACGACTGTCCTGCAAAACAGGTGTTCGCTACGAATCCGGTAGGAACAAGACGAGCGGGGGCGCAACGAGCGAGGTGGTTAGACCAAGTGGAGCGTGATCTGGCGAACGTGGGATGCCCGAGAAATTGGAGAACGGTTGCTATGGACCGAGTGAATTTTAGGAATTATGTTCGTCAAGTTATGTCGTGAGACGGAAAACTATGTAAATAAAATAAAAATAAAAATAACGTCCTCGAAACTTTAGGAGTTCCGAAATTCTTTAGATTAACTTTCAACAGACCAACTACGGACAACAAGAAACATTTCGTGCTATTTTCAAGGTCTTCAACTGATTCTATGAGTTATACGATTTTCGAATATCCACGGAGGTTTGCCAATCAGAAATGCCAAAATCTGATATTTTCACAGCTTTTCATATTCAAATTGTTGATCTTAACTTGACTTAACTTAACTTGGATTGATAATTCATGTAGACTTGGAATGTCAGATAAAATAAATGTAAATGTAAATGTACACTCCTCGTCGAACCAGTCGTTCCGTCGAGTTCGTTCCTCATACCCGATGACGTTCTCCGCAACGCTTTTGATGGCACTGGCACGATCTCAGATTGCTTCAGTCCTGCGGTATTTAACCGAGACGAACGTCGCGTCGTATTCGTGTGTTGTTCACTACGGAGAGGTTTGGGCGCATCTTCACCATCACCAGATAGTGATCTGACTGGATGTTGGCGCCTCGACAGGATCTGACATCGATGATGTCCGAGAAGTGCCGGATGTCAATCAAAACGTGGTCGATCTGTGATTGCGTTTGGTACGGTGATCTCCCGGTGTACTTGTGTTGGAGGCGGTGCTGGAAAAGGTATTACGTAGGCCATTCGTTTGGAGGCGGCGAAATCAATAAGTCTGAGGCCGTTTTCGTTGGTCAGCTGGTGCGCACTGAACCTCCCATTTGTCGGTTTGAATTCCTCCTCCTGGCCGACCTAAGCATTGAAATCCCCGATGACGATCTTGATATCATGTTTTGGGCAACGGTCGTATTCACGTTCCAGTTGCGCGTAGAATTCGTCTTTGTCGTCACCGGTACTTCCGAGGTGAGGGCTGTGCACGTTGATGATGCTGATGTTGAACAACCGGCCCTTGATTCTCAACCGGCACATTCGTACGCTGATCGGCCACCACCCGATCACGCGCTTTTGCATCTCTCCCAACACTATAAAAGCTATTCCAAGCTCGTGTGTGTGTGTGGCCACAGCTCTGGTAGATGGCATTAGAAGCATAACTCAAAAGCAGTTCAAATGAGAGTTTTTTGAATATCATTCGCACGATTCCAGATCCAACTTTGTGGGAACAATTTTTAAGTAATTTGCAGAGAAAATGATCACAATTGGAGGCAGTCTTCTTTGTATTGTTAGCCATTGATCGTGTCAGTCGTTATGAAATACTGAATTATTTGCAGTTTCCACAGTTCGTTAGCATCCTCAAGTACTGAACATTAAATTTTTCATTTTTTTTTCTCTTTGTTTATCTCTAGGAAATACTGGTGAAATTTGTCAACGAAAAGTTTCTGGTTCTGCTGTCCATTACGAAATTTTCAAAATATCTCTCCCCAAGCAGTCTTAATATTTTGCGCACGATTTGACCACCGTATATTGTTTATTTTATCGGTGGGCAGCTTTTCTACCTTGGAAGAATGAAGTCAGGCCTACGTATAAGTCAGCTAGAGTAATTGACTTTTTTTTATCACATCCCCTATTCATATTCTCGGATTGAGCTTGAAAACACATTAAACATTCCTCTCACTTCATGGAATAAATATTCTTCACTATTATTCAAATTTGAGTTCAATATTGGGTCCTCTTGGACTTCTTTAACAAATTACCATGTGAACTTTGGTCGAATAACTGATTTCCAGCTGTTTTTGGGCCTCCCACTGGGACTTTTCTGGATTTTTCTCGATCCTGCCCAAAATATTTTGTTCATGAACTTCAGTATTAGACGCTTTCTCGAAAACCACTAGCCAGATTGCAACCAAATTTTGTTCACATAGACATTACATTACTAGGTAGCTTCACTGAAAATTTCATTAATTTCCATTCATTCATTAAGAGATTATTTACTAAATATAGTGATGCATTTTTTTTTTTTTTCGAATACACCCCTTAAAAGTATGCTAGAATGCGACATATTTTCATAAGAATGCGACATATTTTCATCTGCTGCTGAACCATCAAATGTTTCAAAGTTTTTGAATTACTCTCAAGAAGGTGGAAGAGAGCACATCCTGAAATATGTTTATTTAATGTACTGATCATTTGTCAGGCAACATAAAAGTAAGCTCACATCAAGTTGTTTCACTCTTCTCCCCGTTGTTGTTCACCAAGAAGCCACTCAATAAATTTTGAAAACCGAGAACCGATTCGATATCGAATGGAAATCGTGATACATTTCCATAACACACATAATTAACATTCTCTTCAACTTTTCTTATGACTAATAAATACCTTCAACTAGGGGAAGAACATACCTTTTAATATATATAAATAGTAGTGAGTGTGTAACAGAGCGAGTAAATAGAAAGAATGAGCGAAAAAGAACGGTGTCACGCACGAAGAGAAGAAAATAAATGAAAACCAATATTTCTGCTCCAGGGAGATTATCAGTGCTATTAGAATGGTACCTTTCAATGCACTTAGCGAAAGAAGCGGTAGAAAATTATAGGAGCGCTCGCATTTTCAATAAATCAGATTAATATTAACAGATTGTCGATAACGGAAACAAGTATTATTGGTAGTTCTCCGTCTTTCCTACTAGAGGCGCGTCTCTCATTATAAGTAGGAAAAAATCGCTCTTATCGATGGATCTACGTCATTCTCTGTTGACTTTTCCTCACCCTATTGTACGTCATTAAAGTATAAACACACATCAATAGTTGGATACCTAATCTTTTTGCACCCTAGAAAGAGTCAAAGAGTCGTGAAAAAGTTAGTAAATACTGCTGGAAGGAAAGGAATGCAGAAAATCAGAAAGAAGCGAGAAATGAATCTCACCTGATTGAATGATGATTAACCCCCCCCCAACTTAGGAGCTTAGCTTGAAATCGTCGAATGCTTAAACGGATTGTGATGTTGTTACGTTTCCTTTTCGGAACTACCGCCAGAAGAAGGTGGACAGTGTTTTAAGATCCCAAAACCAAATATTATATCATTAGATTAACTGTTACTCTAAAGTGGAATCCCCCTCTGTGAAAACTGAACCAAATATCTGCAGGACTGATTGAAACAATCCGGACCGGGTAATTTATGGAACAAAAAGAACTTAATTAACGTAACTATTCTATTGACGATCCTTTTGATCTCCCGTTAACGAAATCTGTTAGGAAAGATGTAAAAATAATTGGCTAATTATCATCATCTGGTTTAGATTGGAACCCAAAAAAAAAACTCAAGCTTAAAAAAAAGTTCAGATAGCTATTTTTGAGTCCCACGAGCTAAGATTACATGAAGATCGGAAGACACTCAATCCATTTCTTAAGGTATGTATTTGGTTAACCAAGACAAATCAAGATGCAACAAAACGGAGCAGAAGAAATATAATCATTAGTTGTTAAGATTGCCAATGTATGGGAAAACTATCGTAGATGGATCTGCTGTATGTGAAAAAATAAAGAAAAGTTTGCTAGATGCATAGCGTTACATCGATAATCAATTTAATCTAAATAAAAATGAAAACAAACAAACGCATCTCACCTACAGAAACAATTGCCGCTGGAAGAGCACTTACGAAAAGTTACAATCAATTTTACAATAAAAAATCAACATATTTTAACTTTGTCTTAGAGAGCCTTTCATCGGGTGAACAAATCAAACAAAAAAAAAACTACAACTATATAACCAGCAGCATTTTATCAAACCGAAGTTTACTCAAACTGTAGAATGTCGATGCAAGGAGTGCAAAAAAAAACAATTAAAAAATAAGCCCAAGACAACTCAAAGCCAAAGATGCATTTGTTGATAATTTCAGTAAACCCCTGGACGAAACCAAGTCCTTCAGCATCAGGAAAAAGAATGTTGGTTTGGAAACCTGTAATCCAAAATAAATTGAAAAAAATCACATATATTTACTGACCGATCTTTATGAACAATTCGAGTGACTTTTTGTTTCTTTCCAATCATCCGAAAGCCTTGTTTTCAACTTTTGCTCCAAATTTTCTTTGATTGCACCATTCCACAGTGGTTTAAAACTCGAAAACGTGATCATGGGCTTTTTGATGCCTTAAAGCTTAGTTCTTTTAGAAATGGGACACTTTCATTTACTAATAGCTCGTTAACTAGTTATTGGATATTAAAAATTTTGACAGCATTTTGTTGCCTGTAAAAAGTACTATTCGACCTATTTTTTTCAAAATTTAAAATTTATGCGTTTTTGAGATATGTACGATGCAAGAGAAAAGGAAAAAAATAATTTTGCACAGTTTCCTTTAAAATTCGTCATTATCAAATTGATAGCTGACAAAACCGTTGATTATTCAATGAATTACTGAGTTTTTGTGGTGGATAAGTATGCAAACACTGTTAATAATGTCCGCAAAGTTCAAATCAAGCATTGAAGTGAAGCACATGATCGGCAACAACGGTTAAGGATCATCAAGGAAGTCAAGTCTCATACCAGCATTTTTAATTTTCAATAAACGAAAAACCAAGGGTAGACCGCTGAAATGTCCAAAACCATTTTCTCCGATAAGCTGAAAGTGTTGCCTAGTGATGACTCATTTAAATCCAACCTCTAACAACCATTTTTTGATAGTTCCAAAGCTCTTAAGCTGTAAAACCGGTACCGAAAAAAAACGTTCAAAAATGTGGTCAAAAATAATCAAATTTGTTAATTTCGAAACAACTGTATCCACTAAAATGCTTCCAGTTTCCACTTTCCAGAGAAGTATTGGACCAAAAACTATCAGAAATTGAAGATCTAGGGTGAAGCCACCTAAATTATAGATTTTACGAAGTATAAGTTGGAGAAACTGATCAATACCATGACTGAAAAAAGTGTGCGCCGGCCAATGGGAGATACCAAGAATAAAGTAGGAATTTCTTAAACAAAAAACCGTAAATATTTTTTTTCAATTTTTTTCATGAAAGATAATAACATTACCTTCTTTTTCTTCATAGAAAGTATTTCGTTCAAACGAATGGTTTTTGAGATACAGGCATTCGTAACTGTCCCATTTCTAAAAGAACTAAGCTTTAGATGTCAAAATACCTTAATGACAAGTTCTATAATGTTTCATTATTTTTAATTGCGCATATTTTGCTATTATTATTTTTCTGATCGATTCACCTAAAAGTGAGATATTTTTTTTATTTTTTGAATTTGTCATCCAATCAAAATGATGTGTTCAGAAAACTTATAGACAATACAATTTTAAAAAACTTTGTAAAAGACTTTGAAGCTCTATCTCTCAAAACAACAGGTTTATAAACATTATTCTAAAAACCAACCTCAAAAAACGAAATTTTCGTTTAACTTTTTTCAAAGCGACTTTCGAGTCTTACTTTATGTGAGAGAGTTGTAACTAGAGATGTACCGAATATTCGGTCGGCCGAATATCGCCGAAAAACCGTTAAGCCGAATATTCGGCTCACCGAATAGTTGAGCTAAGTATTCGGCCGAATAGGCTGAATAGGCCGAATATCTACTACAGACTTGTAAATTTTCAAATGATTTT
This sequence comes from Uranotaenia lowii, assembly GCF_029784155.1. Lineage (NCBI taxonomy): Eukaryota > Metazoa > Arthropoda > Insecta > Diptera > Culicidae > Uranotaenia > Uranotaenia lowii. The sequence continues at coordinate 247,829,451 of NC_073693.1, forward strand.
GGATAATTCACAAAATATCCAAAAGTAATGTTGTAAAAGCTACGCAATCATTAAAAACTTATGAAGTCAATAAAACATCTAAGGTGTATCCGCGTATCTTTCACTGTAGATTCTTCAGGAGAATGCTGAACGGTATCGCTTCATACTTTGATTATAGTTTATTCCAGATTTTCTGGAAATATTCAGGCATGCCCATAAATCGAGTAAAGAATTCAGATAAGTCAAATCTGGTCGGGATGTCCAGATGTGGTTTAATACTTCCAGAGTTTTGCTCGGGTTTATTCAGATTATTTGCTAAATCAAATAAAAATGTCAAATTCCTCTTTAATTTTTTTAGATTTTGTGTTCAATTTTTCAAAAATTTCCAAATATACACAAATTTTGCCCTTTTCTTATTTTTTTTTCAAAAATCGTTCTGAATGCCTGACCGTTTGGAAAGGTGTGGTTGAAAATATGGTTTGCTCAAGGTTAAAGATCATCTATTTTTTCAACAACTATTTTAACGACATCTTGCTCAAATTCGACCTTCATCTAACTCAATATCAGAGAAGTAATTTCAAATAGCTTCACACTTGTTTCGACATGTTTTATTCCAGATTTCATAGGAACGCAATCTCTTTGGTGATAAACGCCCTAGATGCGACTAGTCTACTGAAGTCTTTTCAGTTATTGGTGACATGTTAAAAATTAGAAAAACCCCTACTTAATTAAAAAAAATATCTTGTAATACATCATCCGATAGTTTCATTTGGTTTAAAATAATCGACTTAAAACATGAGGGGCATGAATATGGGAGAAATAGAAAGCATTGAAATAATCGCTTAAGGTTTTTTCAATGAAAACTCAATAGAATATGCGACCGAATATTCGGCCGAATATTCGTTTGGCCGAATAGTTGAAAAGCTCAATATTCGGTATTCGGCCGTTCGCCGAATACCACTATTCGGTACATCTCTAGTTGTAACAATTGTAAAAGTGCACAACTTTATTGGAAGTGTCAAGTTTCTATCTTGACGTTAAATGGTACTTTTTGTGTAATTACGTTTCAAAATTGCATATTTTCATTGATCCATATCTCTAAAAGTTGCAAACTTATGAAAACAAAATTATATGCATTTGAAAGGCACACTCTTTAGCTTTAATGAACATATGATTTCATTTGTATGTATCAGGTTTTACTACTAAAATCATTTATCTGAAAGATGGTAGTTTTGAAGGTTTTGTTAAGCCAGCCTTGCAAACTCTTGCTCTTTAGCAAAAGAAAGGATGAAATCTTCTTTTTTTCTATTCCTACCGTTGACAAGTGAAGACGATAGTTCTTAATTTGTTAAGATTAAAGAGTTGGCCCTGTCTAGAAGCGTTAATTCCATTATAGTTAGTAAATCATTTATCTGAAAGACCTGATGGCAATACAGCAAGGCATTTTTTTCAAGAATCTGAAAAATCTGCAGAAATCAATGGTATATATAGAGTACGATTTGGAAGTCATCCAATGATGCGGTGCTATTCTGCTAGTTTTGGCTTCTGGCCAGAAAATAAATGTAGAAAAATTCGATAAGTTTTCTAAGGAAACGGCCATGAAACTAGTCAATTTGTATCCGTGGTATACCCGCAGCAGTTCACAAAATTTTATTTCATGGGGCTCAAATCGTGATACACTTTTTAATACCCTTTGGGCAATTATCCGAAGACGCTCATGAGTCTAGGAATAAGGATATTTGAAATTTTAGAGAACATCACACTCGAAAATTTTCAAGGCAAGCAACAAACATCGACCTTATGCATCGGATGCTCGAATCTTCGGACCCTCTTATAACGAGCCTAAGAAAATCTAAACCAAGACCACATTTTTCTTTTGTTGCCGATGCAAAAAAAAAAGCTTGATTAAGAACAATCAGAAGAAGAAGATCATGAATATAAATTTTAATATTTCATTCTAATATACTCTCTTACACAACTATTTAACCAAAAATAAAACTTTATAAATAAAGAAAAAACTTTAAAGATAGCCATGAAAATTAAAGGTTATAAAATCATGCATCTATGCCACTTTCGTGTTAAAAGGGCAACATTTTTTAAAGATGTGTGTTGATAAAAAACGCAAAATGCCCATTATTTCGAAACTACCTTCTTTCGGATAAATGATTTACTAACTATAATGGAACTAACGCTTCTAGACAGGGCCAACTCTTCAATCTTAACAAATTAAGAACTATCGTCTTCACTTGTCAACGCTAGGAATAGAAAAAAAAAGAAGATTTCATCCTTCCAAGCAAGCAAGCAAGAGTTTGCAAGGCTGGCTTAACAAAAACTTCAAAACTACCATCTTTCAGATAAATGATTTTAGTAGTAAAACCTGATACATACAAATGAAATCATATGTTCATTAAAGCTAAAGAGTGTGCCTTTCAAATGCATATAATTTTGTTTTCATAAGTTTGCAACTTTTAGAGATATGGATCAATGAAAATATGCAATTTTAAAACGTAATTACACAAAAAGTACCATTTAACGTCAAGATAGAAACTTGACAACTTCAAGGAAGTTGTGCACTTTTACAATTGTTACAACTCTCTCATATAAATTAAGACTCGAAAGTCGCTTTGAAAAAAATTAAACGAAAATTTCGTTTTTTGAGGTAAGTTTTTAGAAAAATGTTTATAAATCTGTTTTTTTTTTTTGAGAGATAGAGCTTCAAAGTCTTTTACAAAGTTTTATAAAATTTTATTGTCTACAAGTTTTCTGAACACATCATTTTGTTTGGATGACAAATTCAAAAAATAAAAAAATATCTCACTTTTAGGTGAATTGATCAGAAAAATGATAATGGCAAAATATGCGCAATTATAAATAATGAAACATTGTAGAACATGTCATTAAGCTATTTTGACATCTAAGACATCAAAAAGCCCATGATCACGTTTTTCGAGTTTTAAACCACTGTGCAGTGGTGCGCCATCGATCATTAGTTGTTTGAACAGGCAAGCGTGTGCATCTTTGTGGAGTGTGAAGTGTACCCACCGTTAGGGACACTTCGAAAACTTGAAACTTTTTCTTGTCGTCGGTTACGATCGTTCGACCGCACACGCGCGGCCTAGGTGGCCTCAGGGATTCACCTACGTCTAACCGTAAAAGACCAGCGTTTTGTCCTCTGAGGTGCGCCCCATAATCATTAAGGAGGACGTCTCGGGTCAAATTGACTCTAAATCCTAAGGAGACCTTACCCTTCTCGAGCTGGCAACTACCGGTACCGTCCGGAGCCAACCGATATCGCCAACGAAGGAAGTGCCTGTAATTTACACTCCACGCAGCTCGGAATCGCCTTTTTCCGAGCTGTTAAGCCAACAAATCCAGGACTCATCCCGCCATCTTGTGCTGCTGCGTCCAGCCGAGGTCCGCTCACCAGACGAGCTCTGCCTTCATCTGGGCCAATCCTGGTGGCCTGGTGAAGGTCGTCATCATCGGAAATCACGCCGAATCAACGAGAGAACCATCGATGGTATGTACCCAGTAAAGCCCAAATAAATCAATCACACTACACACCCACACCCAAATCATTGTACCAATAAAAACCCATCAGAACAAATCAAGTCTTTTTACTGACAGATAGGAAAGTGTCTTGGTAAAGTGAAAGGTTGGTCCGCCTTTTTCCCGCGAAGCCCCTCCTGTTTGCCCAGTAGCGCGCCGACTCTGAGACCCAGGTCAAAGAGTCTCGTGATACTGAGTTTTGTCGGGTAAACTCACTAGTTTCAAGTGCGCGATGAAGATATTTGGAGGGAGCTCCTTGGTGACCTCCATATGTATCCCTCGAATGCCGCTGAACACGGGGAAGCCCGAGTTCGCTGCAATGTTCTCACGAACTTGCTGCCGAATCGTTCCAAATTTCCCCAGCAGCCCAGCCGCAGCGATCTCCTTATAGTCGATTTCGGGCGACAAGTTAAAAACACGCACAAACCGAAAAATACTGCTGGCCACATCCAATCTAACCGTAATCTTGGTCCCATCTTGGTAGAGAAATGCAATTTCGGCGTCCATTTTGCTCGTAAAGCTATTGAAACTTACTTCATCCAGAAACTTCAGGAAGAAGCAACGCCCGCTCGTTTTCGTCCTTATATAAAGAATTTACAGTGGAAGCCTGTATCGCTAACGTATTCCCGACGAAATCGAAGACGTCCAAGTAAGTAGACGGCTTAGCTGATGCACCAAAAGCAATTTGCATAGTATTTTTTCGCGTTCTTTCCATTTCGAAATGCTCTGAAATGGATTCCGTTAAATTTGAAGGAAGAAAAAATGATCTCACTGACTAGAAAAACAAATAAATCACGTGTGATCGCATCGACGTCCGAGCATGAACTGATTAGGTGTTGGGAAAAAGTGGTAGAAATTTTGAAATTTTGAAAATTTTAACCATGCAAAAATGTTTTCAAGATCTTTGGGCGATGTATTTTTTTACAGCACAGTTTCTATTTCAGCCGTATGTGATAGAAATATTGCTATTTTTGCATCACAGCATGTGAAACTACAATACGTGTTGTTTAAAAACCTGAAGGCCACAGATCTTGAAAATGTTTTTGCTTGGAAAAATTTTCAAAATGTGCTTAAAGTGACAAAATTTTTACAACTTTTTTCCAACAAAAGTGAACTTGCTGTAACTGTTCTCAGCATGCTTGACAGTGAAACATAAAAAAAAATTTAAAGCGCGAGCTAATTTAAGTTATGCTGATAAATTAAAAAATGATTTTTAAATGCTTGAAAATGCAATGGGGTTTGGTAACAATATTTATTTTAAATGAATCTCAGTGAAAGATATTCCTTTTAAGAGATCCATTAGGCCAGCCGGAACAAATTTGAAATCCTTCTTTTGTCGCTTGGAGTTGAAGCATCACGATGGAAGGATGATAAACAATAATCCATATTTTCAATAAATTGGGTTACAACTTGCATGCAAAGAATTTGTTAACAATCGACATTGCACAAAATAAAAAAAAATCTAATTATTTTTTATCAAAAATTTCGAATACAAAAGGTGAAATAACTCCCATCTTCTACAATTTGACTTTCGCTTTTTCAACTGTTTTAATTTTCGAAAAAAAAATATCAATTTCTCCAATAAAGTACCTTCTACATTATTTATTTCACCCTTCTGGATTTTCAAAATAATAGAAGCGAGAGGAAATAAGAAAAAGATTTTGAAATTCGTCCCGGCTCTTATGTAAAAATTTAAAATTTTTAATAATTAACAATAAAAAAAGTAAATAAAGCCTTAAACTTAACAACATTATACAATTTAAATATTTTTGTAAAAAAAAAATAAAAAAAGCTGAAATATGAAGTGGATTGATCACAAGTTTAGGTCATCTTCAAAGTTCAGGTTTGCATAAGATTGTTTTAATCGTATTTTTACTTAAAATTATTTTAAATTTCTTCGGGAAGGTTGTTGAATTTTGTTGGACCAATGAAGGAAAACAGCAGTTTTACAGTCAATTGAACAGCGTGGTTGAGAGAATTCCGAAGGGTGACATTCAAATCCACTTAAGTGACTTCAACGCAAAGATTGGCTCTGATAATCAGGACCTTGAGCGCATCATGGGGCGCCATGGCCTAGGACAGATGAGCGAAAACGGAGAGCTGTTTGTAGAATTTTGTGGCAACAACAACATGGTGATCGGTGGATCGCTCTTCCCCCATCGACCAGCACATAAGGTCACATGGGTATCCTGAGATGGCCGAACAGAAAATCAAATTGACCACATCTGCATCAGCCGAAAATGGAGAAGGAGCCTTCTTGATGTCCGCAACAAGCGAAGCGCAGACATTGCATCTGACCATCACCTCGTCCTTGGCGAGATACGACTGAGAGTTGCGCGTGTCCAACGGCGCGAGGAGAAGGTCGGGTGTCGATACGACGTCCGCCGGTTGGAGAATCCAGAAGTGAAATGGGCATACGTTGAACAGCTAGAATCCCGAGCCTCGGAGCTGCCGACAGACGGAACAGTCGAAGAACAGTGGTGTGGAATCAAGAATGCCTTTATCACGACGAGCCATGGTACTCTCGGTAAAGTTTGTGGAAGACGAAGTGAATGGATGTCGGATGAAACCTGGAGGATGATCGATGATCGGAGAAAGGCGAAAGTCGGAATTGAGCAGGCATGTACCGGGTCAGCCAAAGCAGCCGCCCGCTTACGATATGCGGAGCTGGAAAAGGCAGTTAAACGAGCTTGTAGACGAGACAAGAGAGCCTGGACAAACTCCCTAGCCGAAGAGGGAGAAAGAGCCGCCGCCATTGGAGATATCCGATTATTATATGATGTTTCTCACCGCCTTAGTGGTGCAAGGACTAATGCAAGAATGCCGCTGAAAAACCGAGCAGGTCAGCTGCTGACAGATCGAACAGATCAGCTCAAGCGTTGGACTGAGCATTTTGATCAACTTTTCCGAGTTACAAATAGCAATGGCCAACAGAACCCGCAGCTCGAGGCGCTCACAGTAAGTCGCATTAATGGCGTCAACTCGGAAGCGCCCTCGCTGGCTGAAATAGAAGCGGCAATCAAGAACATGAGATCCAACAAAGCGCCTGGAATCGATTGCATTCCTGCTGAAATGCTCAAAGCCGACCCTGCCTTGTCAGCACAAATGTTGCACCGTCTTTTCGCTGACATTTGGGATACTGCAACATTCCCGGCCGACTGGATGCAGGGTATCCTCGTAAAGGTCCCAAAGAAAGGAGACCTAACAGAGTGCGGTAACTGGCGTGGCATAACTTTGATCTGTACAACCCTCAAAGTACTCTGCAAAGTGATCCTTAACAGGATCCAGGAGAAAATCGACGCTACACTCCGACGGCAACAAGCTGGATTCCGATCCGGACGATCATGTGTGGACCACATCACAACGCTACGAATAATACTGGAACAAATCAACGAATTCCAGGACTCTCTTCTGCTGGTGTTCGTTGATTTCGAAAAAGCATTTGACCGACTGCATCACGAAAACATCTGGGCTGCTCTTAGACGACGAGGGGTCCCAGAGAAACTAGTCCATCTCATCGAAGCACAGTACGAGGCATTTTCGTGCAAGGTCTTGCACGACGGTGTCTTGTCCGAACCAATCCCGGTAACTGCTGGAGTGAGACAAGGATGTATTTTGTCACCGCTGCTTTTTCTCATCGTAATGGATGAGATCTTGACTGGATCGATTGACTGTAGACCAAACCGAGGATTGCCGTGGAATCCTTCAACCATGGAGCAACTGAACGACCTTGACCTGGCAGACGATATTGTTTTGCTCGCCCAAACACAACAAGACATGCAGAGCAAACTCGATGACCTCACCGAAAACTCCAAGGCAGCAGGTCTCAAAATCAATGTCGGAAAGACCAAGTCGATGGAAATCAATACAGGAAATCGTTCCAATTTCGTGGTAGCTGGACAACAGGTTGAGACAGTGGAGTGCTTCCAGTATCTTGGTAGCCAGATTACGCCTGATGGTGGTACCAAGAAGGACATCGAAACCCGGATCAGAAAAGCCCGATTTGCGTTTGCGAGTCTCCGAAACATCTGGCGGTTAGCCATTTCTCTCTACGAACTAAGATCCGAATCTTCAACTCAAATTTTAAATCCGTATTGCTGTACGGGTGTGAGACTTGGTGCACATATGCGGTGACGACGCGAAAACTGCAAGTTTTTGTGAATCGGTGCCTGCGGAACATCATCCGCGCTTGGTGGCCTGGCAACTGGATCTCAAACGTTGAACTTCATCGCCGGTGTCATCAAAAGGCGCTAGAAATCGAGATTCGAGAACGTAAGTGGAGATGGATTGGGCACACGCTGCGAAGAGATGAAAACGAGATTTGCAGAGAGGCGCTTGACTGGAATCCAGATGGGCATCGAAGAAGAGGCAGGCCCAAAAGCTCGTGGCGGCGAAGTCTAGCCGCTGAAATCCGCACAGTTGACGAGAACCTTGGCTGGCAGCAAGTGAAGACGCTGGCTCCGGATCGCCAGCAGTGGAGATCTTTTATCTCAGCCCTATGCGCCGGTCAATCGGCGCTGGACCCTTAGGTAGGTAGTTAGGTAATGAAGGAAAACGACGTTAGCCAAAACTTGTTGAACTTGTGCTGCATATTGTATGTGTTTTTGCATTTTTCATTTGTCGCCTTCCCCACATCTCTTTTTTTTAATCATCTGAAATTGCTTTAAAATAACTAAATGAATTATGAAATAACGGTTTTGGGTCAACTCATAAACTTTGAACGTTATTTTGTCAATTTGGATTTGGTGGCCCACGTTTCGCCACAATTTTTCAAAATTAAAAAAAAACTTTTTTTAAAACAGTCAGAACTCGGAAAGTTAAGTATTAAAAAAAAATCCTAATGATACCTTAAAAATGTAGAAAACCTTTCCATTCATTTTTTCCTTATAATCTTTTAAAATAAAAAAATTATGACGCAAAGAAAAAAAGTGGTCCATGATACCCCACTCTTCCCAATTAAATTTTTCTTCAGTTTAAACATGAATTTCCCTGTTTCACAGCACTTTAAATTTAGTCATACAACGATAGTTCAATTGTGATAATTCCTTAGCACATTGTGTATTTTCCTATTGCATAGATATCTTTATTCAACAATCATAAAAAGAAGAAAGAAAAGATAAATTTCAAAAGGCATCGTCGTGCTGCTATCCAGCATTTCCCCATAACATACCAGGATCAATCAATCGGCCACGTGCCTCGATAACGATACTCTTGGGGAATATTTCCCAATATTGTTCCATTTAGATGACGTTAAGCAGATGATAATCAAAACACTTTTCCTTCCCCCAAACTATTTTGATGGTTCTTTATCAGTAAAGTAACTTTTCGAAAGGGAATTTTTGGGTTCTTGATTTTTTTCGTTCCGTTTCTTAATCCGTCCAAAAATCTCCCCCTAGGTGTCGAGACTTTGCTTTCAGCATAATTGATCATTTTTTCCACCCCGATTTCCAATTAATGCACCACACAGTCATTTCTCCCCTCCAACACTGGAGCCCTATGATGGATTGTCCAATTTGGGCTTTTGACGACTTTCCATACACGCCTGGCTGACGGAGTGTTTTATCCCGTAGTTTCCGCTGATTCGAGCACATGATTGGCGAAAATAATGCAATTTGTCAAAAGTGAATGGATTAATTTATCAATTCACGACCCGAAAGTCGGGCGCTTGGCTTCGGGATCTGGTGAAAACTGACGATGCGACTTAAAAAAAAACACGGTTCGAACTGATTGAAAACTTGATGAACGCGATTTTCCGTGGGATGAATCAGATGGAACTTTCTCCGAAAGGATAAGCTTCACTGAACAGAATGAAGCAACATTCTCGTAATTAGCTTAGTTGCTGTTCGGATCAGTTTTGATTTCAATTTTGTAATTGGGAAATGAGACAAATCTGTTTGTTTTGTCTATTAGAAGTTTACTATTCCTTTTCGACTAGTAAGTTTCTAGGAGCACAGCAAGGTAATTTCGCTCAAAGTTGCATAAAATTTAAAAACCTTTAAATTTTTAGTCACTTATAAATTGGTTAGCATCACAACAAAGTCAACCGAATTTAAACCTTTAGCTCTCTAACCATAAACTTTTTCCCGTTTCGCAGCTGCTTCTGCTAATTACATTCACTGGTAGGATGCATTTAACTGACTGCCAAAGCTTCAACCGGTAAACGCTTTAATCCCGTGCCTTCACTCAGGATGGATTATTTTGGAATCAATTGGATTGAACCGGTAAATAGTTGCGAATTTATTACCTTCCGCGGTAACAGAGTGAGTGAGTCAGCCAGTGAGTGAGCGAGAAGCACTTGGAACACCGGCAGACCAATTTGCGAATTGGTTTTAGTCCTCCAATCGAACCCCAAGTAAATTGTTGTTGAAGTGAGCTGTTGACTGTGAAATTAAATCGAAATTGATTGATTTTTGGAAGCTAGCTCCGGTTTCAGTTGTACTTGTTTGTAAACGCTGTGCACTGATTTCCGATTTTGGAGATATTTTACCGATATTTCTAAATTAATTCGAGCGGGTTTTGATTATGGGTGCTTGAAATGGTTGAATATCGGTATGGAATTTTGAATACGGCGAAAACATCATTGTTTAAAAATAAACGGGTTCAAAGTTTGAGAGCTCTAAGCTTTAAGCAAAAATTTAATTTTGTTTTCTTCATTCCTCCAAAACCAAATATCCTTCAGATAAAGTTGTATACTAAAAGTGTAGATCGCCGAACGTACTTTATCACCCAGGTGATATTTCCATTTGTTTACTTTTGGCGCATTTGCCCTATCCAAATTCACTACCGATATGATCAAAAGATTTCACGAAATGAGACATCAAAAATGCTCAAAATAAAATAAGAAAAAACTTTCAAAATAAGAGAAAAAAATTCTCATTCTCTTTCTCTTTCTCATTCTCATTCTCATTCTCATTCTCATTCTCATTCTCATTCTCATTCTCATTCTCATTCTCATTCTCATTCTCATTCTCATTCTCATTCTCATTCTCATTCTCATTCTCATTCTCATTCTCATTCTCATTCTCATTCTCATTCTCATTCTCATTCTCATTCTCATTCTCATTCTCATTCTCATTCTCATTCTCATTCTCATTCTCATTCTCATTCTCATTCTCATTCTTATTCTCATTCTCATTCTCATTCTCATTCTCATTCTCATTATTGTAGTATCTCAGTAGTCGTTAGTTTACTATGTCAGAATAAACATCATTATTAAGTTGTTCTCCAAACTCACCAGTCTTGTCTCTACAAATTGGCGACGAGCGGAAAATTTTTTCAAACGCCCCTCGAAGGTTTTCCAAGACTTATCCAGGATCAACCCCCCCGGAGATTTTCCAAGACTCATCCAGGATCAACGCCCTTCGGAGATTTTCCAAGACTTATCCGGGATCCAAATTTTTACACAAGCAACTGGAAATCAAGATTTTAGGAATGTCTCTCTCAAACAATTTCATAAATCTGAAGTTGTGTGTGCCAGCTTGTGATGCCGGCGGACTACCTCAGACACAGCTTAAGGTTCTCGAAATGTGGGAACTGTTGCCAAGACCCAGTAAAACGGGAATTCTCGGAACAGTTGCCCAAAGTGTGGAAACATTTGTGTTTTCATGCAGACGAGAGTAAATCCTGGCTGGAGGTGCCTCAGACACAGTGCAGGGTTCTCGAAATGTGGGAACTGTTTCCGAGACCCGATAAAACGGGAAATTCTCGAAACAGTTGCCCAAAGTGTGGAAACATTCGATGTTTCCATGCAGTCGGGAATAAATCCTTGGCTGGAGGCTGATTAGGTTCTCGAAATGTGGGAGCTTTTAGCTACCCAAAGTATGGTAATTTGTACCATACAGTCGAGTGTAAAGCCTGATTGTGAAGGAAATTTTTTAAAAGAAATTGAAATGAGTATTATATTTTCTTTTGAATTTGTTGTAGAGAGAGAGAGAAAGAGGATAATTAAGATCCAGTACCATTGATTTGCAATGAATGTTACGAAAATTGATTTTCTTGGTTACGCGATAACTGGCCAAGGCATATCAGTATCACAAGATAAACTCGACGCTATTAAAAATTTGAACCACTTCGACCTTGTGCCGAGACTCGAAGCTTTCTTGGCCTTGTAAATTTTGTGCACAGATACATTTCAGATATGGCCACATTGACTTATCCATTGAACAAACTGACCAGGAAAGAAATGAACTTTGTGTGGGGGCCGGAACAACAAGAAGCATTTGATAATATTAAGGTTATCCTTTTGAAACGTGAAACGCTGGGATTTCACAATCACAATGACGAAACATTTGTTATTGCCGATGCCAGTCCGGTCGGATTAAGTGCTGTACTAGTAAAAAAATCTTATGAGTCAGGTGAACGAATAATAAGTTATGCTTCTAAGATACTTACTGAAATAGAAAAGAAGTACGCTCAAACGGAAAAAGAAGCGCTGGGTATAGTGTGGGCATGTGAGAAATTCCACGACTACATCTATGGTTTGAAATTTTGGTTAGTCACTGACCATAAACCGTTGGTAGCCATTTATGATGATAGATTAATACCATCACCTCGTATCGAACGATGGAAACTTCGTCTCATGTCTTATGACTATAAAGTCATTTATAGTTCTGGAGAAACCAACATAGCAGATTCCCTTTCTCATTTTCACCATACCCTCCGAAACGTTGGACGAAAACCTTATCAATGTATAAAAAAAAAAATCTCTGGAAGCTTATCAATGAATGGAAACATCAATGAATGGAAACAATGAAATATGGGGGGGAAATGGGAAAACAAATAACAACACGATTCAACACGAGGCACTTGGCGAAAAAGTAAGGCAGCGGATGGATAACATGCGAAAAAACAATAAGTAGCAACCATCTGATGTACCTGAACAAGTAGCACGCATCGATAGAATTGTTTCAGCAATCAAAACAGCACTTGTGAGCGCTGCTTGTGTGATTTTTTGCCCGGTCGAACGCAACCTCATGTGTTCGACCCATCTGAGCTGGTTGTGGGTAGCAATGTGGCTTCTTCGTCACTTACTACAAACAGCCAGCAGGTGCTGGGTAAAGAATCACACAAGCAGTTTCATGCTGTCGATAAAAAACAATGCCCTAAGCTCACAGTTTCACCATCTATTCGTTTCTTCTACCCAAAGCGCTCTAGCTTTGACCTTTCCACCTATCAATTTTCATGTCTGTCTTAATTGCTCTCTAATTAGATTTTCAATTTGCCGATATGCCACAAACTTAGATAGGAAACAATGAAATAGGAAACTTGTTATTCCACGTGCATTACAAAATCATATCCTTCAGTTAGCTAATGAACCCCACTTAGAAATGTCATCGATGAAACTTCTACTTAGAACAAAAGTGTGGTGAACTAAAATGGTAGAACATTTCGTTCAAAATTGCTCAGGCTGTGTTCTTGTTTCAACTCCCAACAGACAGCCAATTAAAAGAACAGAAATGCCTGATTATCCTTGGTATAAAATCGCAGTTGATTTCACTGAAATTCCAGAATCACATCATTTACTAGTACTAATTGATTATTTCTCTGGGTTGAATCATTAAATTTTTATTTTGAAATCAATGGACTATCTTGGTTTCATTTATGTTTTTTCTTTCCAGATACTTAGAAGTAGTGATGCAAAGCTCAATGACAGCTCAATCACAAAAATGCGAGAAGTGTTTACTAGATTTGGATATCCCAACATTATTGTATATGACAATGGTCAGCCGTTTGCATCTGAAGAGCTTAGGAAATTTTGCTGTATTTATGGCGTTACTATTAAACACACGGTTCCATATGCTGCTTTTCAAAACGGATAGGTCGAGAGGCTAAATTGGAGTCTTCTGAAAACAATTAAAATAAGCGTTGCTTCTAGAAGAGATTGGCAAGCAGATCTTCAAGACTATCTACAACCCCCAGTCGAACATACCGTCCTAAGTAGAGAAGTGTAGAGTCCAGCAGCATACAATCGAGGAAGTCTGACCAGCGACCACTCGTCGTGGACGCTTACTCTCTACTGATATTTATTCAATGCTCTCGTTCTCCACAAGTGTATGTCGTACCATTAGTACTGCTCAAGGTTATATGATATACATTAGTACTGTTCAAGGTATCAGTACTCTACAACTCCTCCTTTTCCGCAGGAATTTAAAATCAAAAATTTAAGACCGTACTGAATATATTGGTTCTCAGTGTTCGTGCGCGATATTCAAAATGGGAACATTTCCCAAAGTTTAATTTTGACAACTAAAGTTCTTAAACATCTTCTGAACTCATCGCTTCCTCCAAAAACAAAAATAAAATATATTTTTATTTTTGCCTGAACTGTACTACTATGCTCCCTGCAAGGTTTAGATAAGATTCATGAATTAATCCCTTTACTTATTCTGGTTAAAGATTGGCAATTGTTTATTCAAAGAGGTGATGGGTGCGCTCGCAATCACAAACTACGATTTCCCAAGCGTTATATGAGAAACCAATAGCCTTAACTCCAATACTACTCACATCTGCTGTCATTCTTGTGGAGATCTGTTTAAAAGTAATTAGCAAGTTTTATTCTTTAGCGAACTCAACGCAAATTAATAATCACTTTCACAAATACCGTGTATTTTATTTATCTCTTAACCCTACTCCGACGGCGATCACCGTTGCCTTGTAGTTTGAATTTCCTATCCTAATCAACCTTATTAAAAGATACTGTATCACTGAAAGCTCCTACAAATGGGCTTCCAGAACAACTCATAATTTAATGTCGAAACATACATCAGAAGACAACTTCCTTTTCCCCATGAGCTTACCAGAATACCATCAATACCAGAAAGTAATTGTTTGCACAAAGATTTTCGAGCAACTAAGATTTCCGAAAAGGTTCGAATCACTCTGATTTTAACGCATATCGCATATGTTGAAAACGCTCAATATTTTAGTTCTAGTATGAATTAAAACCTTTCATTATTGCAAACTTTTTTCTGTTTATCTTAATCGTTTCAATAAAATTTAAAAGTATTTTTTCAATCAACTACGACTAAGTTTTTGGAATCCAATTCATTAATTGAGCATAAGGACGTTTGCGCCAAATGAGAAATGCATTAGGTCGTAAGCACATCTTCATTGATGATTGATTGTTTGATTAGAGACTCTTCAAACTTAAAAGTTCATTCATCTCTAACATCTTCATTGATAACAACTCAATTAACGCCATTTTCGAGTACGTCAGCATGTTCTACGTGCACTTTTACTGGGACTTTCAAATTTACAGACAAATCGGGCTAGCATTAATAAAACGAGAATTGAAAATGTGATTCGAGACGTTAACATAGGTTTTCTCAAAACATGTTCACTGGCTCATACGACCAAATCAAAACAAACTCTAGAAATGTTTGGTTTCAAGCTAGCCGCTTTTGCTGCCGCCTGCGTAATGGTCATGATTTCAAATCCTTTTTTCATTCAATACTTTCCACCGGAAAACCATGACTTAAATGATCATTATCAATTATCGATTATCAAACCATTCGTCTCATAAAACCATTCCAAATACAAAATTTGTTTATGAAATGTAATTCATTCGTGATTTTTTCCGAGATTTGAAGCATAATGAGCTTGTTCGTAATAACAGAAAAACGTGATCATGTGTTGTGGATGTGCCTCGTCCTTTCTGAGAGAGAAGACAGTAATCTTTAGTCAGCTCATTCTTGGCATAAAAAGAATCGGAAACGCCTCGATCGTAACGTATCTGATATCACAGTATTCATCAGTCCTTATTTAACATCCTTAATTAAACAAGCATATGCAGATGGAAGACACATAATCATAAGACGTTATTTATAGAGTGTCACATTTGCATCAAAACTGTTATCCATCAGGCTTCTCAATTTTCTACTTCCACAGTAAACTGTCTTTAATTTGTATACCAAATGGATACTGATTCTATATTCGTTTTCTCCACACACTCAGTGTTGCATTCCACCCGCCAAAAAGGAACAGAAACCATCGTCCGTTGATACCTAACTCATCCACAGGCTCATTCGTATTCCAGTTCAAATCTTGTACACTTCCAGTACAAAACTAAGCGCATAAACGGACACGCTCCAAGCTCCTTTCATGGTATTCTCATCAGTGAACGATCAAATTCCCAACATACATAAACATCTAGTTTCTCTCTTTCTAGGTATCCATTGAACAATAATTGTCGCCTAGTCCCCAAACCAAACTTTATACCAACATCAGAGCCGGCGGCATTTCATGTCAACCAAACATCTCCCAAGAATCGGAACCACACAAAACAATGGATGTTCCATTTCCGAGGTGTTTGCTGGGTTAACTGCCAATTGACCAGGTTTCCAATCACCATCGTCAAAACTTCGGATTTTACCTGCATTGACAATACTTCAATATAAATCATTCATGAGCATAACTCGTTCACATTTCAATAAACATTATTGTGAAAATAAAACACTTCGCCGACTTTCAAAACTCCATTAGACCCTAGACGGACTAATTATTACTTTTTTTTTTTTGGAAGCATAACCATAACAAATCTCAAAACATACAGTTTTGTAGTGCTCTCTCCTATACTTTTTCAACACACATGATTCAAACTTAGTTTCAACCAACAGTCAAACAAAATCCATAAGCCAGCAGCTTAATCATTCTTAATTTAGTTTCAACTAGCAGTTGAATTCGAATTGTGAAACCAACAGTTTCAAATCTTTTCGGATTTAAGATAGTGGTTCGTTTTTATAATAAACTCGTTTGCTGACAGCTTGAAATCCAATTTTAACCAGCAGTTAAATTGTGCATACCAGCCGCTTCCAATCAACCAGCAGTTGATTTCATTTCAGTGAAACAAACTGTTAAAATCGAATTCAAAATTTGTACCGTAACCGAGCCAACCAACAGTCGCTCAACTCAAGAAACCAACAGTTTCTCCTCTCCTCAATTTTTGTTCTTTATTAACCAACAGTTAATATCAGACCAGCAGTCTCACTTCTCACTTCGAATGGTTTGTTTTTCCTCATTCATTTCATTTTGTTTTCCAACCATATGTTCATTGTATAAATTAAGTTCGACTTTCCTTCAACCAACGCAACCAACAGTTTGCATCCTTTCCAACACTTCCGTTTTCTCCACATTTTCATGAACCTCTCGGATTCGTTCGGTATCACAAACACATTATCATTATCTTGCTCTCTCTCCGTTCTCAATCATACTGAACGTTTATCCTCTCTTGCTTCGACAAGTTTTGTTAGAAATTTCATCGTCAATTTAAAACAACATGGAAGCTAATGGCTATTGACAACCTTCCTTACAAGTTGCAAGTCACAAACCACAATCAAAATCCCTATCGTTCTAACCATCTCCACCGCAAACTCACCTGGTTAATCACTTAAATAAGTGCTTCCGCGTGGTTCAAAGTTAAATCCTCTCGTCGCCAAATGTAGAGTCCAGCAGCATACAATCGAGGAAGTCTGACCAGCGACCACTCGTCGTGGACGCTTACTCTCTACTGATATTTATTCAATGCTCTCGTTCTCCACAAGTGTATGTCGTACCATTAGTACTGCTCAAGGTTATATGATATACATTAGTACTGTTCAAGGTATCAGTACTCTACAAGAAGGAACTCGTTTAAATAAAACTAAAAAAAACAAGGAAACAGGGAAGATAACAAATTGACACATAAATCACACAACACGCATTAAAAGTAATAATCCTTTACTGATTAACTTACCAACACATTCTCAAAACGATAACTCGACAAGAAGTATTGTATCATCAAGAAGTAAGCGACAAAGAACGGAATAAATGAAACAGTTAAAGAAAATAGAAAAAGGGAGAGGTTGTAGTATCTCAGTAGTCGTTAGTTTACTATGTCAGAATAAACATCATTATTAAGTTGTTCTCCAAACTCACCAGTCTTGTCTCTACAATTATCATTCTCATTCTCATTCTCATTCTCATTCTCATTCTCATTATCATTCTCATTCTCATTCTCATTCTCATTCTCATTCTCATTCTCATTCTCATTTCATTCTCATTCTCATTCTCATTCTCATTCTCATTCTCATTCTCATTCTCATACTCATTCTCATTCTCATTCTCATTCTCATTCTCATTCTCATTCTCATTCTCATTCTCATTCTCATTCTCATTCTCATTCTCATTCTCATTCTCATTCTCATTCTCATTCTCATTCTCATTCTCATTCTCATTCTCATTCTCATTCTCATTCTCATTCTCATTCTCATTCTCATTCTCATTCTCATTCTCATTCTCATTCTCATTCTCATTCTCATTCTCATTCTCATTCTCATTCTCATTCTCATTCTCATTCTCATTCTCATTCTCATTCTCATTCTCATTCTCATTCTCATTCTCATTCTCATTCTCATTCTCATTCTCATTCTCATTCTCATTCTCATTCTCATTCTCATTCTCATTCTCATTCTCATTCTCATTCTCATTCTCATTCTCATTCTCATTCTCATTCTCATTCTCATTCTCATTCTCATTCTCATTCTCATTCTCATTCTCATTCTCATTCTCATTCTCATTCTCATTCTCATTCTCATTCTCATTCTCATTCTCATTCTCATTCTCATTCTCATTCTCATTCTCATTCTCATTCTCATACTCATTCTCATTCTCATTCTCATTCTCATTCTCATTCTCATTCTCATTCTCATTCTCATTCTCATTCTCATTCTCATTCTCATTCTCATTCTCATTCTCATTCTCATTCTCATTCTCATTCTCATTCTCATTCTCATTCTCATTCTCATTCTCATTCTCATTCTCATTCTCATTCTCATTCTCATTCTCATTCTCATTCTCATTCTCATTCTCATTCTCATTCTCATTCTCATTCTCATTCTCATTCTCATTCTCATTCTCATTCTCATTCTCATTCTCATTCTCATTCTCATTCTCATTCTCATTCTCATTCTCATTCTCATTCTCATTCTCATTCTCATTCTCATTCTCATTCTCATTCTCATTCTCATTCTCATTCTCATTCTCATTCTCATTCCCATTCTCATTCTCATTATCATTCTCATTCTCATTCTCATTCTCATTCTCATTCTCATTCTCATTCTCATTCTCATTCTCATTCTCATTCTCATTCTCATTCTCATTCTCATTCTCATTCTCATTCTCATTCTCATTCTCATTCTCATTCTCATTCTCATTCTCATTCTCATTCTCATTCTCATTCTCATTCTCATTCTCATTCTCATTCTCATTCTCATTCTCATTCTCATTCTCATTCTCATTCTCATTCTCATTCTCATTCTCATTCTCATTCTCATTCTCATTCTCATTCTCATTCTCATTCTCATTCTCATTCTCATTCTCATTCTCATTCTCATTCTCATTCTCATTCTCATTCTCATTCTCATTCTCATTCTCATTCTCATTCTCATTCTCATTCTCATTCTCATTCTCATTCTCATTCTCATTCTCATTCTCATTCTCATTCTCATTCTCATTCTCATTCTCATTCTCATTCTCATTCTCATTCTCATTCTCATTCTCATTCTCATTCTCATTCTCATTCTCATTCTCATTCTCATTCTCATTCTCATTCTCATTCTCATTCTCATTCTCATTCTCATTCTCATTCTCATTCTCATTCTCATTCTCATTCTCATTCTCATTCTCATTCTCATTCTCATTCTCATTCTCATTCTCATTCTCATTCTCATTCTCATTCTCATTCTCATTCTCATTCTCATTCTCATTCTCATTCTCATTCTCATTCTCATTCTCATTCTCATTCTCATTCTCATTCTCATTCTCATTCTCATTCTCATTCTCATTCTCATTCTCATTCTCATTCTCATTCTCATTCTCATTCTCATTCTCATTCTCATTCTCATTCTCATTCTCATTCTCATTCTCATTCTCATTCTCATTCTCATTCTCATTCTCATTCTCATTCTCATTCTCATTCTCATTCTCATTCTCATTCTCATTCTCATTCTCATTCTCATTCTCATTCTCATTCTCATTCTCATTCTCATTCTCATTCTCATTCTCATTCTCATTATCATTCTCATTCTCATTCTCAATCTCATTCTCATTCCTCATTCCTCATTCATCATTCCTCATTCCTCATTCCTCATTCCTCATTCCTCATTCCTCATTCCTCATTCCTCATTCCTCATTCCTCATTCCTCATTCCTCATTCCTCATTCCTCATTCCTCATTCCTCATTCCTCATTCCTCATTCCTCATTCCTCATTCCTCATTCCTCATTCCTCATTCCTCATTCCTCATTCCTCATTCCTCATTCCTCATTCCTCATTCCTCAATCCTCATTCCTTATTCCTCATTCCTCATACCTCATTCCTCATACCTCATTCCTCATTCCTCATTCCTCATTCCTCATTCATCATTCCCTATTCCTCATTCCACGTTCCTCATTCCTCATTCCTCATTCCACATTCCTCATTCCTCATTCCTCATTACTCATTTCTCATTCTCATTCTTCATTCCTCATTCCTCATTCCTCATTCTTCATTCGTCATTCCTCATTCCTCATTCCTCATTCCTCATTCTTCATTCCTCATTACTAATTCTTCATTTCTCAATCCTCATTCCTCATTCCTCATTCTTCATTCCTCATTCCTCATTCCTCATTCCTCATTCCTCATTCCTCATTCCTCATTCGTCATTCCTCATTTCTCATTCCTCATTCCTCATTCCTCATTCTTCATTTCTCATTCCTCATTCTCATTTTCATGCTCAATCTCATTCGCATTCGCATTCCTCATTCCTGATTCCTCATTCCTCATTCCTCATTCCTTATTCCTCATTCCTCATTCCTCATTCCTCATTACTCATTTCTCATTCCTTATTCCTCATTCCTTATTCTTCATTCCTCATTTCTAATTCCTCATTCCTCATTCCTTATTCCTCATTCCTCATTCCTCATTCCTCATTCCTCATTCCTCATTCCTCATTCCTCATTCCTCATTCCTCATTCCTCATTCCTAATTCGTCATTCCTCATTTCTCATTCCTCATTCCTCATTCCTCATTCCTCATTCTTCATTCCTCATTCCTCATTCCTAATTCTCATTCTCATTCTCAATCTCATTCGCATTCGCATTCCTCATTCCTGATTCCTCATTCCTTATTCCTCATTCCTTATTCCTCATTCCTCATTCCTCATTCCTCATTTCTCATTTCTCATTCCTCATTCCTCATTCCTCATTCCTCATTCCTCATTCCTCATTCCTCATTCCTCATTCCTCATTCCTCATTCCTCATTCCTCATTCCTCATTCCTCATTCCTCATTCCTCATTCCTCATTCCTCATTCCTCATTCCTCATTCCTCATTCCTCATTCCTCATTCCTCATTCCTCATTCCTCATTCCTCATTCCTCATTCCTCATTCCTCATTCCTCATTCCTCATTCCTCATTCCTCAATCCTCATTTCTCATTCCTTATTCCTCATTCCTTATTCTTCATTCCTCATTACTAATTCCTCATTCCTCATTCCTTATTCCTCATTCCTCATTCCTCATTCCTCATTCCTCATTCCTCATTCCTCATTCCTCATTCCTCATTCCTCATTCCACATTCCTCATTCCTCATTCCTCATTACTCATTTCTCATTCTCATTCTTCATTCCTCATTCCTCATTCCTCATTCTTCATTCGTCATTCCTCATTCCTCATTCCTCATTCTCATTCTCATTCTCAATCTCAATCTCATTCGCATTCGCATTCCTCATTCCTGATTCCTCATTCCTTATTCCTCATTCCTTATTCCTCATTCCTCATTCCTCATTCCTCATTTCTCATTTCTCATTCCTCATTCCTCATTCCTCATTCCTCATTCCTCATTCCTCAATCCTCATTCCTCATTCCTCATTCCTCATTCCTCATTCCTCATTCCTCATTCCTCATTCCTCATTCCTCATTCCTCATTCCTCATTCCTCATTCCTCATTCCTCATTCCTCATTCCTCATTCCTCATTCCTCATTCCTCATTCCTCAATCCTCATTCCTCATTCCTCATTCCTCATACCTCATTCCTCATTCCTCATTCCTCATTCCTCATTCCTCATTCCTCATTCATCATTCCCCATTCCTCATTCCACGTTCCTCATTCCTCATTCCTCATTCCACATTCCTCATTCCTCATTCCTCATTACTCATTTCTCATTCTCATTCTTCATTCCTCATTCCTCATTCCTCATTCTTCATTCGTCATTCCTCATTCCTCATTCCTCATTCCTCATTCCTCATTCCTCATTCTTCATTCCTCATTACTAATTCCTCATTTCTCAATCCTCATTCCTCATTCCTCATTCTTCATTCCTCATTCCTCATTCCTCATTCCTCATTCCTAATTCCTCATTCGTCATTCCTCATTTCTCATTCCTCATTCCTCATTCCTCATTCTTCATTCCTCATTCCTCATTCTCATGCTCAATCTCATTCGCATTCGCATTCCTCATTCCTGATTCCTCATTCCTCATTCCTCATTCCTTATTCCTCATTCCTCATTCCTCATTCCTCATTCCTCATTCCTCATTCCTCATTTCTCATTCCTCATTCCTCATTCCTCATTCTTCATTCCTCATTACTAATTCCTCATTCCTCATTCCTCATTCCTCATTCCTCATTCCTCATTCCTCATTCCTCATTCCTCATTCCTCATTCCTCATTCCTAATTCGTCATTCCTCATTTCTCATTCCTCATTCCTCATTTCTCATTCCTCATTCTTCATTCCTCATTCCTCATTCCTCATTCTCATTCTCATTCTCAATCTCATTCGCATTCGCATTCCTCATTCCTGATTCCTCATTCCTTATTCCTCATTCCTTATTCCTCATTCCTCATTCCTCATTCCTCATTTCTCATTTCTCATTTCTCATTTCTCATTTCTCATTCCTCATTCCTCATTCCTCATTCCTCATTCCTCATTCCTCATTCCTCATTCCTCATTCATCATTCCTCATTCCTCATTCCTCATTCCTTATTCTGCATTCCTCATTCCTCATTCCTGATTCCTCATTTCTCATTCTTCATTCCTCATTTCTCATTCGTAATTCCTCATTCCTCAACCCTCATTCCTCATTCCTCATTCCTTATTCCTCATTCCTCATTCCTCATTCCTCATTCATCATTCCTCGTTCCTCATTCCTCATTTTTAATTCCTTATTCCTCATTCCTCATTCCTCATTCCTCATTCCTCATTTCTCATTTCTCATTTCTCATTCCTCTTTCCTCATTCCTTATTCCTCATTTCTCATTCCTTATTCCTCATTCCTCATTCCTGATTCCTCATTTCTCATTCCACATTCCTCATTCCTCATTCCTCATTCCTCATTCCTCATTCCTCATTCCTCATTCCTCATTCCTCATTCCTCATTCCTCATTCCTCATTCCTCATTTCACATTTCTTATCTCTCATTCCTCTTTCCTCATTCCTAATTCCTCATTTCTCATTCCTAATTCCTCATTCCTCATTCCTCATTTCTCATTCCTCATTCCTCATTCCTCATTCCTCATTCCTGATTCCTCATTCCTCATTCCTCATTCCTGATTCCTCATTTCTCATTCCTTATTCCTCATTCCTCATTCCTTCTTCCTCATTCCTCATTCCTCATTCCTCATTCCTCAATCCTCATTCCTCAATCCTCATTCATCATTCTTCATTTCTCATACCTCATTCCTGATTCCTCATACCTCATTTCTCATTTCTCATTCCTCATTCCTCATTCCTCATTCCTCATTCCTCATTCCTCATTCCTCATTCCTCATTCCTCATTCCTCATTCCTGATTCCTCATTTCCCGTTCCTCATCACTCATTTCTCATTCCTGCACCTCATTTCTCATTCCTCATTCCTCATTCCTCATTCCTCATTCCTCATTCCTCATTCCTCATTCCTCATTCCTCATTCCTCTTTCCTCATTCCTCATTCCTCATTCCTCATTCCTCATTCCTGATTCCTCATTTCTCATTCCTCATTCCTCATTCCCCATTCGTAATTCCTCATTCCTCAATCCTCATTCCTCATCCTCATTCCTCATTCCTCATTCCTCATTCCTCATTCCTCATTCCTCATTCCTCATTCCTTATTCCTCATTCCTCATTCCTCATTCCTCATTCCTCATTCCTCATTCCTCATCCCTCATTCCTCATTGTCCGTAGCCTTCATAAGTCTTTTGGCAGTGAAAAACAATGAATTTAATTGACATCACTTCACTTTTCATCTTAGAATTTTGGAAATCTTTACAGATTTCATAGAGTTTCTCAATTTTGGTGGTTATTCTTAAATTTTAGTTTTTATGTCGATATGAATTGGGGATTATTATCATTGAATTGGAGAAATGTGATGAAATTGGCAATGTTATTGAATGGTCTAAAATAAAACATAAAACGCAATTTGACATTTCTTTTGAAAGAAGGCTATGGAAATGCATCACAGAAAACCGTCACAGAATTTTTGAGTAGAATCACAGAAAATCTGATTTTTTTCCGTTAAAATAGTCATGCAATTCCTCCATGCATTCCTTAACGAATTTATTAATTGGCACAAAAACCGTTAGCAGGCTCGATTTCACAGAAGAAAAAATTATGTGGATTTTTCAGTACAAAATATTAATTTTTCCATACGTTAGCATTTAGTCGTGTAAACGTAAGTTAAAAATTCTGCAAAAAATCATGGATGAGTTTTAAACTTTTTTGACCCCAAAGTTCGAGAAATTAAAAAAAAACCCAAATCGACTGAGTCTATTGCACATGAAACATTTTTTCACAAATTTTGACGGTTGCCATATACTTTTTTGCAAAAAATGAATGAATCTTTTGAAATGATCTTTTTAAACATGTAATGGAGGGATTTTCTTTTGTTCTAATTAATTAAAAACACAAGTTCGTATCATTTGAAATTTCGCATTTCAACATAGTCTATTTTACTTCATCGTCGAATATAACACCAGTTATAAGATTCTGATATTACTCTCGCTAGTGTTCTAACTTTAAAAAAATGTTATTGGCCTATTAACATATGTTGAGACGTTTATAAAAGTTTGTAGTTCTGATAAAAATAAACAAATTTAAACTTAGATTTTTTGTACATTGATCGCAGCTAAATTCAATAAAATGTAAAAAACGATTGATCAATTTTTATTCTTAACATAAATATAAAGTAAACCATTTGAATAAAATAAACTTTTTACACAAATCTGAACAAAACTGAGGCCGATTTAAACCTCCGCCCTACCTGTTAAGCTTTAAAAATTGTGTTTGGGTATTGTTTGCTGTCATAGTTTTCTTTTACATCTTGTATTAATGAATGAAATTCTGGCGCACAATAGTTTCTAGTGATTTTTTTATTCGATTTTCATCCTCTTTTGCTCTATGCAGTGTTGACTATGGTCTGGCCCAGTTTTTGTTTTTGTAAACTTTTCTCTGTCTCTCAGGACTGTTGACATAATTTGTGTTTCAGGCGACAAATTGGCCTCCATTTCCCGTAGGGCCATCGAACCAGATCGAGCACAATGGGTAAGGATGAAAAATAATATCAATATAGTACATATATTACAGTTGGGCAGCCAACG
The DNA here is from genome assembly GCF_029784155.1 of Uranotaenia lowii. Classification (NCBI taxonomy): domain Eukaryota; kingdom Metazoa; phylum Arthropoda; class Insecta; order Diptera; family Culicidae; genus Uranotaenia; species Uranotaenia lowii. The sequence goes on from NC_073693.1 coordinate 247,854,563, forward strand.
CCGCCATTCGTATTTCTCTCGAACAAAAGCGAAATTCCTATCCCTAGCGATATTTTTTTTCGTATTTTGTCGTCCAACTCATTCGGGTCGACTTCATCCTTGACACTGGTGGGTAAAAAATAAAAAAAAAAAACAAATTCTACCGAACAATGTCCTCTCGTTCGAACGTTAATTTTCTTTCATACAGTCTCGCGTAGTTTTAGATATACATACAACATACTTTGGTATTGATTGCCGCCTCAGTGCCCATAAAATCGTGGCAACAAAAGCGCCGCCAAAAGACCTCTCTCTCTCTCTCGCTCTACATCGGGATCTTTTACGCTATAAATCACCTATAAACGCCGTACAGGCATATCGATTTTAATATTAAACAAAACCACGACGATGTTAATGATAATATTAAATTTTTACCACCGGGAGCCGCCGCCAGGTACGTGAGGCTAAAACTATGCTTATTTATTAAAATGCTATTAGCGCTGCTATTCCCGTGCTGCATTGCGGCTGGCTGCTCGCCGTTGATGACGTGGACGATCACGCTCGCAGAATCTGTGAGGAGAGGGAGAAAGAGAAGCGAAAGAGTTCGGGATTAGTACGGGGTAGGCAGTGCTTAGCTTCAACTTTCTAGTCGGCTAAAGCCGATGAGCTGTTGTGAATTATTGAGAAAATTTAATTTTATCGAGGTTAAAATAACCGACTGGCTCAATTAAAGATCGTTGCTCAGCATGTCCAAAACTTTCTCAAATTCTATAAAACAGTTAATTCGAAAAAATGTAACTTCTAACAAATTTGTTTCCGAACTTTTTAAAGTAAGATAATTGTGTGGCAACACATAAGCGTGGGAAATAATAAATATTAAGCCTAAGTTTTATTCTATCTGAGAATGATTTTGGTCAGAGGCGAACCAGCCTGCTACTGAAAACCTCTCAAATAAAGACAAAAAGAATGATTTTGGTACAACGCTGCTCATTCCGGATAACGTTTAAACAGCTGATTTTCACCGTGTGTTTTTGTTTACGTTTAACTGAAAACTCTGTGTTTCGTGAGCTCCAGTTTTAATAATATTCGGTTAAATGATATGCATTTCCTCGGAAAAGCGGAAAATGATCGTGAGCAAATGGTGTACTACTTCCAACATTTCACTGAGAGTTAGTAAGTAAAAATGGAAGAAGTATGCAATGGAGTGATCCAAAATGCAATTAGGATGAATTGGGGGAAAGCAGTTTCATGAACAAAATAAATCTGGACGGAAAGCAGGTCCGGTGGACAAAACTTTGGACCGAAATGTCATGCGTGCTAACGCTTGTAAGAAGACTGCCCCAATTCGGGATCGTGGTAACTTTCCTTCCATATTATATTTTCTTTTTTCCAGATTTCACCTTTTTTACACAACTTCTTCAGTAAAGCTATTCGTGCTGTCGTCATCAAAATCGAATCTAGAATTCCATCACATCGTTCATCAGCGAATCTTTTCCTTTTTGTTTTGTTTCGATTATAGTCATTTTACCATCTTTATGGCATTCGCGACTTTATCAACGTTAAAGTTGGCGGATCGTTATTGAAAAACTTACCCGGTACAACTGTGTTCGATGTTTACTTTTGGGCTCGAACTCGCGGACATCGGCTCAGGAGATAACAGACTTGCCAACTGAGCTATATCACAAGCCCTGGGAATCTTTTCCGCTCAGTCATCAGTGCACTCTCATTGGTTTATACATCCACATTTTTCGCTCAAGATCACTCAAACCGCGTGAATGATTCGATTATGTTTACCCTGGTAACTTGAAACAATCAGCATCCGTCATATAAGTAACTGACCCATTCCAGCGTGACGTCACAACGTTTCCAAAACAATTTTTTGGTATATTGTTTGTAGATATTACAGTTCATATCGCACATTGGAAAAAAAATATACCTCTTAGTTCCGAATTTAACTCGTTTCAATTTGAAATCAAAAGTTATTTTATTGAACAAATAGCTATCAAAATATAAGCAAAAGAAATCGTGACATCACAACGCGCCTCTTTTTCCACTTTTCAGTTTTTTTTACAAAACCGCATTTTTCTGCTCTTCTATTCAATAAATTTTTATGAAAATTTCAGAAAAATATCGTTTCATTACAACAAACGAATCGATGATTTTGGTTTTTTAAAATGTTGATTTAAATTTTTTATAGAGCAATTCAGTTTCGTGACGTCACAACGCGCCATTTTTAAGCAGGGTTTTGCAAAGCGTTGTGACGTTACGAAATTTTTATGGTCAGCTACATGAAATAAATTGAAATATAATCTTAAATTTATGCTAAATTTTCTAAAAATCCCACAATCTATTAAAAGATAGTTAGAAACTAAAGTGCCTAGAGAGTCGACTTAGGAAAAGCTAAAATAGATTCCAGGCCTAGCACAAAGTCCAGTGCTAAATTTGGGGGATCGGACCACAGAAAAAGATGGCGCAATGAGGCTTAAATTTGTATAAAATTATGAAAAATTTTCCTTGTAAAAACATGAACACCCTGTTTTGCATCAATTTCTGAAGTCCCTATCGGGTGATTTGTTTTCATTATAGTCATTCACAAAGTTCTCGTTATGAAAAACAGTTTATCCCATGGTCCCATTTCGGTAAGGGTTATTGTAAAAAAACATATTGTGTTTCAAAAATATGCTTCTGATGGGTCAATTATAAAAAAAAAAAATCATGAATGATCGTTAATCGTCGCTTATATACCTGCTTTGATTTAATGATAACTTTAATCGAAATGCATTCCTCAGATGAAATATTGTTATAATTTAAGCTTTAAAACACTGGAATTAAAAGAAAAATCAGTTAATAAGTACCAAAATTATAGGTTTGAAACTGTTTAAAAGATTTTGTTCGTACATCCCGAACAAATTCCGCTCAACTCTATACAAACATAAGGTTTGTTGCGCGACCCCTTGTCGTAGTATGATCTAGCCCTTATTTTGCATGGAACCCTGTGCTAGTACCTTCATATTTTAATTTTGTTATTCAGTTAAAAGTCTCTTCGTGGGATTTAATGTGAATACGGGGTTGGATTTGGATTTTCTAGAAACATTCTTTGAGGTGAAAGTTATTGGAACTTCACTTTTTTCAATTAATTTTATGAGAAATTTATATTCCTTGAAAATCAAATGAATTTTTACGAAAAAAAAAGTTTATCTATTAAATTAACCATGTTCAAAGATTTTTTTGAATCTCATTGCATTTATTTCATAGGTACTAAGGCAACTAGGGGTATAATGCCCAGTGTGGGCAAAACGCCCCACTGCGATATCTAGCTAGATATATACTTATTTTAAGAATTCGGTACGCTATTCCCTTCTATTAAACATTTAAAACCTTTTGCACAAAAATTTAACATCAAATATGCGATAAATCCCTGCAAAAATCCAAAAATACTTTTCAAGCCATATTCCGTGCAATTTGTGCCTTGACTTTCGTAGGGAATTACAGCATCTATCGCCAAAAAAAATTACCTGACATCTGATACAATGATGAACATTGGTCTTGAAAATCATCACAAAACGAAAAATTTCCTTATTCAATTATTTTTTATGTTATTTTTAACGATTTTCAATAAACATGTCTAGGTGGGGCAAAACGCGTCATGTCCGTTTATCTTTAAGCATGTTTCATATTTGTTTAAATTTATATGCAGTTTTATCACAACAGTTTCAAAGATATTTTTAAGTTGTATTGGAAAACATAACTTGAATATAAACGAATATATTTAAAATTCCTAAATTAAATATAGATTTAATCAACTATTCACAAGAATTTCAGTATATCTGGCAGCACTGCGCGTAGCAATACATTTTCCCATCTGTGAAGTAGAATAGAAGTGTTTTTACCTGGCAAACACTTTCGGAGGCACTTGAATCAATAAACACTTATTAAACGTTAAACGGCGCGATTGGGTACACACATATGCGCATTATGCCCCTACTGAATCGGAAATCCAATTTTCTACCTACTCTTCAAACTTCATTAAATTTGTGGCCTTTTTTGGCCTTCCAGTCCTTCAAACTATCAGATTTAGACAAAAAATAAACCAAACTCCAAAACATAACCGAAAATTAAAGTTAATCTTTTCAAATGTATTCTAAAACAAGGCTTTCTTCTTAACGTGGGCATTATGCCCCCTCTTCCCCTACGTCTGACAGTGCGATTGAGAGAACTTCTTCGAGTGCTTCGCCGCTTAACGATGACCTTAAGTAGGAGAACTTCTCCATAAGTGCAACTTGTCCGTTGTTGTGGATTAAACTTTGAAAACTGTCGCGGAACGAGACCCATTCGCGAAGTTTGGCAGCTTAACTCTCGACCCCATGGAGGCATGGCCTTGGCTGTGTGAAGAATCGTCTACGTTCGGAGCTCGCTCGGGTTTGTTTTGAAGTTTTGACAGTGCATCCTTCAACTGGAAGAAACGTTCTTGGAAACTCAGCAGCAGCATGTCGTTTTCTTCCTCACGTTGGGCTTCAGTTTCATCTTTGGCGTCGCCGTAGAGCTCCTTGGCCTTCTTCTCTTCGCTCTCATACACAATCATCTCGATTTTACTTCGCACTTCATGGAATTCACTGTACACAGGAACTAAGGCCTCAAGCCTAGAACTAATCTGACACTCATCTCGTTCTGGATTATAATTCTGCACGAATCGGTCAACACTGTCCATGAGAACCACTATTTGCCGTTTTCTATTCTGCAACAACTTCAACTGAACATTTATCGCCATTCTTATTGGGAATCTTATTCACTGCTACCTTAGTTTCAAGCACTCTGACGCTTCAGAGCTGAAAAGGCAGCAATTAAACCCGAAGAGAGTCAAATGTAGTAAACAATTTCCAAATTTCCGAACAATCATACACCCTTGGACCCAATTTGTCCAAAACTGACGAAATTCTGACACAATGCTGACGTAGGCGAATTAATTGTTGAAGTTCAGGAGTTTTTTTTTAAATTCTGACAAAATATCGAACGATTTTTGATTTCTGACAAATCAGACACCCTTGGACCCGATTCGTCCGATACAGAATTAATAATACCTGACTCAGGCTTCGAATTTCTGACAAATTCAAACTTGTACCTTCAGACAATTTCTTAAACTGGCGCTTTGTTTTCTGACACAGGCTTAATATTTGACAATTCTTCAGACGATTTGTAAACTGACTCAATTTCTGACAAGTTGCAGACCAAATTTCTCTGACGATATTTCTGACAATACTCAGACAAAATTTCTTATAAAAACTTTAATTTTGACTCAGATTCAATTCTGACAAGATGTAGACAAGATTTCCGACAATATTCAGTTAAGAATTCTGACACAAGCTTAGTTTCTGATTTAAACTTAATTCCGACAAAATTCCGAAACGATTTCCAACACAAACTTTATTTCTGATTCAGACTTAACTCTGCCAAGATTTCCGACTCAAACTTAATTTTCTGACAATTCAGACTTGATTAAGAAAAAATTTTCAACTCAATCTTAAATTCTTCAGCGAACTTGTATTTTCTAATAAACTCAGACACCTTGGACCCAATCCGTCCAGTACTGAATAGTTCAGACCAAAATATCTAACACCTTCTATGATTCTGACTTGCACCTTAATGTGCTCTGAAATGCACCTTATGTGCTTCTGACTTACGGTATTTGCACTTAAATTGATCAACTCTACGTTCAATCCAATTGCGACGCGAATTTTGAGACTAGCAACCCGATATTGACAGCAGCAAGTGGGCACAACCATTGTAAAATGCAAAGTAAAAATGCCAATAGAATACCAAGACCAATTTTCAGTTACGGACAAGGCACGCACTTCTTGCAACTGAAAGACCAATTCACTCTTCAATTCTTTATTCAATTAGCACTATTTTTGGCCGCATGCATCAAGCCAGTAAATACTTCCTGCTTAATAAATTCCAAAAAACTGCTCCTTCAGACGTTGCGTCGTTTGCTGGTCGTAAAATCAACTGTCCTCTGCTTGGTAGAATGTCCGGTTGTTGTAGAATATCTGCTCGGCTGCTTCAGGTATAGGCTTTACCTCTCCGCTAGCACTTATTGTTCAAAATTGGAAAACGAAAAACGAACACACACATATAGGATCTCAGTGAAACTTAATGTTTCTTTGAAGAGATCCAATTTACTTAACTCTAAGGCTTACATCTTTCAAGGATATTATGGCTAGCATTTTACAGATGCTAAAACCACCAGACCACAAAAAGAGTACTATGTGTGCCGTGATCGGGATTCGATCTCATGGACTCTGGCTTAGAAGACTGGAACGCTATCCTCTAGGCCACGGCCGGCGGCTGCAATGCAATGGCTGACACACTGGAGTCCGATGCACTTTATTGCATCCAAGCCTAGCGGTGGCCTTTCAAAAGGGGATGCAGTTTTATTGTCTCTAAGCACAATCACTGATGTTCAATTGTTCACTTTAGTCCGATGGCAATTTTGTAAGCACAAAACTTTGGCTACTGTCTGTCTTAACTCAAAGGCCAATTTATGTTCCGGAACCACTTTTCCGGACGGTCATCCGGTTCAAAGGAACAAATGTTCCGGTCCCCAAACATTTGGTCCTTCGAGCCGGATTCGAAGTTTGGTCAATATCAAATTTTTCTTTCAATTTTGCATTTAAAAAACCTGAACACCTCCTCATTTTGAAGGTGTGTGTGTGTAGAATGTTGCTCCTATTTTGATTTTGGAATTCACTCTTCAGTTGTCAAAATGCCGTCCAAGGAAGAAGAGCAGCGTATCAAAATTTTGCTCGCGCATCGCGAAAATCCGAGCTACTCGCACGCAAAGCTGGCAAAATCGCTAAAAGTTGCCAAATCAACCATAACAAATGTAATTAAAGTGTTTGGGGAACGTTTGTCGACAGCCAGGAAGTCTGGATCGGGGAGAAATAGATAACCGGAAGCCGCTGAGACGACAAAGAGAGTTGCCGGTAGTTTCAAGCGAAACCTCAACCTCTCTCTCTGAAATGCCGCAAATAAGCTGGGTGTATCGTCTACAACCGTGCATCGAGCCAAAAAACGAGCCGGACTACCGACATACAAGAAGGTAGTGACTCCAAATCGCGATGATAAACAAAATACGACGGCCAAAGCGCGATCCCGGAGGCTGTACACGACGATGCTGACGAAGTTTGACTGCGTGGTAATGGACGACGAAACCTACGTCAAAGCCGACTACAAGCAGCTTCCGGGACAGGAGTTTTATACGGCAAAAGGAAGGGGATAGGTAGCAGATATTTTCAAGCACATAAACCTGCCAAAGTTCGTGAAAAAATATCTAGTTTGGCAAGCCATCTGTACCTGTGGCTTGAAAAGCAGCATTTTCATAGCTTCCGGGACTGTCAACCAAGAAATTTACGTGAAAGAGTGTTTGAATAAACGTCTGCTGCCTTTCCTAAAGAAACACGGTTGTTCCGTACTGTTTTAGTCGGATTTGGCATCTTGCCATTACGGTAAAAAGGCCATGGAGTGGTACGCCGCCAACAACGTGCAGGTGGTTCCCAAGGTCAAGAACCCTCCCAACACGCCAGAGCTCTGCCCAATTGAGAAATACTGGGCTATTGTCAAGCGGAACCTAAAGAAGACCAGAAAAACTGCTAAGGACGAGCAGCAGTTCAAGGCAAACTGGCTTTCTGGGGCGAAGAAGGTGGGCAAGGTGTCTGTACAAAATCTGATGGCAGGGGTTAAGTGTGAGACCCGGCAATTCGGATTTGGAAAAGCGGAAGCCTAACTGTATATTTTTCCTGAATGTTATACTAATTATACTTGAAAAAGAAATTTAATTTGATTTTTTAAATAAACGATTTCACCGATTTACACGCGTTTTCCCTTGACCAAATTTTGACCGTTTTACCCTATAGACGAGTTGAATAAGCGATCGCAGATTTCAAAGGCTGCTGCTACGAGTTTTTGTCTATGTTTTGGCCCTGATAAACGAAAGCAGATTAAGACGTTCGTCGCCACGCTCATTTTGGTAGCTTTACTAGCCGGGCTGGAAAAAAAATTCTCGGATCGACCGTATAAAGAAGTAGAGCTCCCTGCTTTGCTCCCTGCTTTGCTCCCTGCTTGAAGTTAAGAAGTGGTACATGATAAAGGCTTGGGGTGTTGTTATTAATTCATTGCACTGTAAAATACCCCTATAGAACAGCTTCATAAACAGTATCATGATATTGTATTTAGCTTTCAATAAAAACATTGTGAGGGACCCAAAAATATAAATATCTTTGACCTACATTGTGTTAACAAGTAAGTTTTTAGTAAGTTAAAAACTTTCGTTTTTGGATTCATTTGTCTAAGATTTAAAAAAAAAAATAAATAAAAAATAAAAAAATAAATAAATAAATAAATAAATAAATTGTCTAAGATTTATATGTTTAAGATTAATTCGTTCTGATTAGAAAACATCTATACCACGAACGATCTATTTTATCCTTCAACTTCTTAACGACTCACAACCACCACATAGGCTAGCGTACACAATGGCTTTCATTGGCCATCGAAGGAGCAGCCTTTCAATTAATTTACCATAAATCTTAAGATTTATTGGGTCAACCCGTCGACCTACTTCCGGTTCAGTCATGCCAAGTGGAAGTAAATCTTCGCCTTTGCCTTCACTCGGACTCAGGTGTCAGTTATTGCACATTATGCCACATTACAGCTATCGTAACCACCGGCTTTAAGACCCGGACACTCGGCTATGTGCCTGTATTTCTGGTTCCATATATGTGTATGCATGAATATTTGGTTCACGTGATAACCAGTAAAACCTTCCAATCAGAGCTCCAAATAGCTAAATTATGCCAATCGTCTGCCGTCTACAGCGAAGGGACATTATAATGCCATTTTTCTTCGGCTGCCAATTAATTCGATCACCACCTTCACTAGTTACTGGCCTCTTGCTCTAACCCCTAAATGGATAGAGCAATGCGGAGAAGTTGTTGATAGGGAAAAACGGAACAGGATAAGTCCAAAGGTTCAGGTCAAACAGTTCAACCCAGCTGAAGCATGAACCGACCCAAGACAGCTCCCGGTCCGATTCTACCCCGCAAAACACTGGAACTGGAAGAAGACTTTCCCGACGATATCGACACGGTGACACAATAATCACCTCCGGATTTTCCCTCCGTTCGTTGGTGTATCTTCGAATAGTCGACGCTAACGACCCTCCCCAGTCAAAACGACGACGGCGAAACTCCGCACGGGCTTGACCAAAATAACACCGGGAAAGCCACCTTTTGCACTTTGACATATTGCACCAATTATCAGCCAATAAAGTAGCGATTTTCAGGCAGCTTTCTGCTGATTAGAAATTCCTTTCGCAAGGGCAGGGTTGTATTGAGGAAACTGTACGATTGACGAACACGTTAATAGTTGAAATTCTTTTTTATTGAAAATTATATTCCAAAATTTAAAAACTGAAATTTACTGACATATTTTTGAAAAATAATTTTAACTTTTGAGGTTGAAGAATTTTTTTTTTTAATGAACACCCCTTCGACTTTCCTTCGGACATATCCTGGTCAGGTCACGAAAAAAGTTTCGCAGAAAAACCGCGCAAGGTTAGTTATTTGAGGTAAATTACCACCTCTGCTGCTGCTGATTTTCAGCTGGAATTAGGACCGGGAAGTTTTCAGGGAATAAAATGTAGCTAGTACCTAGTTGCTGCGTGTTTTCGTGACTGTCGTCCATTAGCCAGTGCCGAAAGGAAGAAACCTTTCCACAGTAGGTACATTACATTCCTGCCCGTTTGCTGCGCCCCATAAAAGTTTATTGCCTTCCTTCCGCGCAAAGAGAGGGTCGATACCGATAAGGAGGGGCTCTCCGATACCGTGATGTGTAGTTGGTTTTTGTTTGCTCCAATCGGGTGTGATTTGAGCAAATCAGGTACCGAAATAGTTGGTGAATACAAATGCATAAGATTTCAGCAAAAATCGATAAACGAAAGAAATAAAATAAAGAATAAATAAAGGTACATTCTAGACAAAGGACGTAAAACAGAAGACAGCAGACAAAACACAGAAGGTAAAAAACAAAAAATAGAGGACGGAAGACGGAATTCGGAAGACGGAAGACGGAAGTCGGAAGACGGAAGACGGAAGACGGAAGACGGAAGACGGAAGACTGAAGACTGAAGACGGAAGACGGAAGACGGAAGACGGAAGACGGAAGACGGAAGACGGAAGACGGAAGACGGAAGACGGAAGACGGAAGACGGAAGACGGAAGACGGAAGACGGAAGACGGAAGACGGAAGACGGAAGACGGAAGACGGAAGACGGAAGACGGAAGACGGAAGACGGAAGACGGAAGACGGAAGACGGAAGACGGAAGACGGAAGACGGAAGACGGAAGACGGAAGACGGAAGACGGAAGACGGAAGACGGAAGACGGAAGACGGAAGACGGAAGACGGAAGACGGAAGACGGAAGACGGAAGACGGAAGACGGAAGACGGAAGACGGAAGACGGAAGACGGAAGACGGAAGACGGAAGACGGAAGACGGAAGACGGAAGACGGAGGACGTAAGAAGGAAGACGGAAGACGGAGGACGTAAGAAGGAAGACGGAAGACAGCTTATAGTATAGGTTTTAAAGTGTAGAAAAAAGTTAGTTTGAACTTAGTTATTGATGAATATGTGGAAAAATTTCATGTTGATCAAAGTTACCCCGTTTTAAGGTACCTAGTAACATTTTCGTCCTTGTTACGTTTGTTTCTGGATAAATTTGGAGCAGTGTAACTTGACGGAATGTTAATAAAGAGTCATGAAGCTACTTTTTATATCAATTGTATTAATTTGCTGGAATACCATCAAGCAGTACCATATTCAAAATCGAATATTTGAATGTTTTGATTTCGATGCCACCAGATCGATATCCCAAAACCACAGTATGTACAAACTTAATTTGATAAGAACCGAAGAACAGGGGCCAAAATCAATTATTTTACATACGCTGCTTATCGCCTAAATTAAAGCGCCACAACAAATGGGTCCAATATACGCCTGGCTGAACTCACACCTGTGAAAATGCATTGATCTTATTAATTGCCGCATGAAAATCGGTCCTGGCCAAACCGGAACACGTTTGAATGGTCATCGCAAAACCAGTCTCGACTAACGTGAATCAACTAATTCATACTCGTTTAGAATTCTAGCTTTCCCAATGACAAATGCTACGATGAGCTGCACAAAAAGTGGGAATACGAATGAAATTCCGGGCAGCAGTGATCAATGGTAAATGCTGGCTGGAGCTCAGATTCCGGATTTCGGAACCCCCGGAACTTACTGCTGCTGGAATATTATGACCGAGGTAATTATTTCAAAATGCACACGTTTTTCTACCCCGTAAAATTGCACACTTTTGAACGAACGCGCTTTAACGCATTATATTGCCATAAAATTACCCAATCGGAAAAGTGTATTCCAAACGAGACTGTTTTTCGGAGCACGATTATCTGTTTGGTCAATTGCGGTCGATTAAATGGACGGTTAGTAGCGATGAAATTTTTGAATGGTTAATTCGGTAATAATTCTCCACTCTCTATGTTTTAAAAATTAAACATCGCCTTTAATTTAATTGGCGCATCAAAAGCTAAGCTAGCACAAATTTAAATCTGGTTTTTTGATATGGGTGGAAACATTTTAAAACCCTGAAATGTCCTTTTTGATTATTGGCTTCTGAATTGACTTCAAAATTTAAAACCTTAACAAACGAACGAACGACGAAAACATTGGGAAAGAGTAATGACACTTGATACCCGGGTTGACTTGATTCCTCATTCATATTATGAAACCGAAATTCCTCTTGAAAGTTCTAGAGAAATGTACTCATTACACAAAAAAAGTGTGTTTCTTTTAAACGCAAGAACATATTTGACTCTTTTTGGTTCTCTTTAATTAAAAAAACATCAATAAATTGTTCTCCCTACAAAAATGCTTTCAATAAATGTCTGTTGAATGATATCGTTTTCAATTAAGAACATAGAAACTTAGTATTAAATCCTATTAGGAACTGTTAAAAACGGTGACAAAACTGGAATCAGGCCACCCTAGCCCCTTTAATTTTCATGGAATATTAAACCGTTTTCTTTGATTCAATTACATGAGACTTTCCCCGTTACCTGCGTTCCTTTTCAATACCTTATAAAACACTGAAAATATGACTTTTCCAAAAAGGTAAGATTTTTAGAGAAACAGCAAAAGCCGTTTTAATTCATTCATTAGACTGAGTCAATTTGAGGTAATTTTTGAGTTTCTCAAACCCTGGGGTCTTTAAAATTTCGTTTTGGTTCAAAGCTTATCCACGATTTTTGCAGAACTTTTAGTTAATAATGTTTGCATAAGTAAATTTTAAATTTTATGTTTTTATGGGAAAATTGAGTATTTTGTTTTCAAAAATCAACAAAATTTTCGTTTCTTCTGTGGAACCGAGCCTTCTTATGGTTTTTCTGCCAAATTATAAATTTATCAAAGGAAATTTTCCCTAAACTTTTTTCATTTGATTTTAAAATTGTTGACCAGAAAAGCGAGCAAATTTAGTCAATACCCAGAAAATACTTGACAAAAATCATGAATAATTAATTTAAAAAAAAAATTCATCAAAACTTATAAGCAGATTTTAAACTGGATTTAAGGCTACCATCAACCCCCTTTTTTTTTAAAAAAAAACTTGCTCAATAAATTTGGATTCGGACGCATAAATAAAAAAAATTACCACCCAATTTGTAATTTTTTTTTGTTTGATTTTGCAAATAATGTAAATTAATCCGGGCAAAACCAAGGTTGTTTTTTCAAAAAAAAATCCGGGTTCTTTTTAAAAGAAATCCAGGCAACCAAACTGGATCCCAAATTTTGTGTAAATTATCCGGGCAAACCCGGATAAAATCTGGAAATCTGAAAAGCTTAACTAACTCCCCTCTGGCTCCAAAAGCTTCAAAATAATATAAAATTTTCGAATTTATCATTTAGGTCAGTGGCTAGCAACCTGCGGCTCTTTGGATATAAAGCTGCGATTCTTCAGCTCACTTTAGAAAATATATAATTTAAAATTTCATTATGCTTTTTTTGACAAAATTTTTAAACACAATCAAGCTCTACCGATGTTTGAGTCTTGTGATCTGGGAAAAGATTTTTCAAATGTCAAATTTCTAACACTGACGGAAAAAGCTGGAAATTCAAATTGCAAATAATATGACCAAGGATTTCCATCCTATTCAGTTCAATCATTTGAATTGAAAATGTAATTTCAAGAATTTGATACACCTAATCACATAAAGATTTTCAAGATTGCATCCGCTGTAAGAATAAGCAGAATATGATTTTGTTGAAGTTTATGTTAATTTTTGTATGCATCAGCTTAGAGATGTTGGTTAGAAGCTATTTTTTTTATTTTGCTTAATGTTTTTTTATTACAACACAAACTAAAATCAAATTATGTACCTCCTAGAAGCATGTACATTTCTAACCATTCGAACACGAAAATTGAGATTTAACCTACATAATAATCAAAGTTTCTCACTTGCTTGAACAGTTGTTCTCATCAAGTTTAATATTTTAAACACTCGAGATCATTACTTTGCCCTATTTGAAAAATGTTCAGTTGATATTCCCAAGATCGTTTATTGATCAATCAATTATTCCTAAAAATATTTTCAACTTTGAAGAGTAGGTAAAAACATTTAAAATTGAAAAACCACCTCGATCCTTTCCTTTTTATTTGAATATTTTTAATGTATCTGGATATATAACACAGTTTCAGTGACAGACATACAAAATTATTCATTTCATGGCGCAAATAAACAAACTTCTCTATTTTGAAACAAATCACTTTAAACCCTTTCATATTTATTTTATTTTTTTTTTAAATTTAAATAAAGAGATAATCATGTTTACTTTTTTTTTATGTTGCGAAGCTTAATGAATGTTCTTCAACTGATCATGCCAGTTAAAATGTACTTACTCTTTATCATTTGTCATGAATTTTCATAAAGGCTACGAAATCACATTATTACAGATTTATCCTGATAAAACCATATTTTTCCAGTTAAATCTAAGCTTAAACAAGCATTAATTAACAATCTTCTTTGTATTACATTTCATTTTTCATTCATTTGCCCTCTTTCAAATAAACGAATTCCAAACCAAATCAATTCATTCAATTGGATGCACAATACTGAAGAACCACTTGTATGTATGTCTCAAGTGGTTCTACAATGGGATTTTGGTTTTTCCAGATGCATAAAATGCTGAAAACACATTTGCCTGATATTATGAAATTCGAAAAACCTTACTTTGAAATGAAATATGTAACTTGCTAACTTTTGAAGATGAAAATTTTCGGCCGAATACATGAATTTCAGGTGATAACCTTATTCTGGATTATTGGAGGATTTAGTATATGAAACTAAGGATACATATGAAACTAAGGGCATTTTAAAAGCTTGTTTATTTATAGAAAATTGGTTTTTCTTTGTTTTGGATGCTTTAAAAGAACTTTACCTTACCAAAGTAATAATAAATATTTTCTGCTAATGTGAATATGTTTAAATCTCTCTACATTTTGCAAGGTTGATTTTCATTTCCAATTTTCTCGAGTCGATGTTTGGTCGATCATTAAATTCAAACCATGTTTGAAGGGTAGATGATCCAAAGACAATCCCTGTACTTAATGACATACAAAAACAGATTAAAGAGAAGTATACAGAGTGTTAGAAAAAAACTTTTATGTTTTTAACGTTATTTTTGTTATACCATGTCTTTTCCAATGGCCATTCATATGCTTTTTATTATCAAACAACAATCCGCAATGTGGCTCTTTAAAGTTCTTAAATTTTAAAAACGTGTAGTTACTGTTGATGTATTTGAAATGTTGTATTTGAAAACCTTGAATTAAAAATTGGTCTGAAATTTATTTTATAAATGGGTATTAAGATGGTAAAGTGTCACTAATTAAACTTTATACAAAAATGGGTATTGATTTGTTTAGAAATCTGGCTTTATATTTTATAGATTCTTTTTTTTCTAACTACAAGAAGATTTGAAAATTTCAACAATTTTTTGAATCTCAATATATATCTCGATTAGAATAGAATCTAATGAACACGTTCGGATGAAATTTACAAAATCATATAGGTTTAAATCAACAGTTTCAAAAATATTTTGAAATTTTGATGAGCCATTATTTTTATAAGTCTCACAATAACGGCTTTAACCCTGTTCAGTTTTGAAATTTGATTAAAAATGATAATATTCCTCTAAATCAGTAATTGCTATTCATATTTAAAAAAAAAAAAAAGTCATGCAGTAAAGAGGTAATCGTAATCTTAATATATTTAAATGAAGGTTGGAAGTTTGGTGAATCCTGGTTAAAAATGAGCAAAAAATGCATTTCAGTTATTAATTCAGTGTAATAATAACATTTTTATTCGAATAACAAAACTCAACAGGTTTGAAGTCGTTATTTCGAGTATTATAAAAGTTATGGCCCGTCAAAGTTGAGCAATATTTTTTGAAATTTTTAGTTCATTTCAATATGATATTGCTAACTTCTTCAAAACCTTGTTAAATGGGTGCAGGAAGGTGATTGTGATTGATTGACGGTTAAATGATTTTAATCATTCGCTTAAATCAAGCGAATCTAAACTCTTTCAATTATTTTTTTGCTTTTTAACCCTGTTTTTGTTTTTTTTTCAGGTTTTATAATTGCTCATTAATTTTTTGATATATTAAAATTGTTAGGAATCTTTTGCAGTACTGAATTAAGCCAAAAATTGTGAAAAAATATCAAAGATGCAGTAGAGGGGGAAAAAATCGATTTTGTTCGGAATTTCAATCGTTATAAACTTTTGAAGTATTTATATATATTTATTAAAATTAAAAAATATATTAATATTAGTTTTTGTTTATAGTGGAGGTGTTTTCTTTGCGACGTATAAATTAATGAAGTGAAATTTGATATCCGTGGGATCGGGTCAGAGATTTTTTTCAAAAATTTCACCTTTTTGAAAGAAGGCTCCCATACAAAATTATTTCAAAATAGGACACAACTCGAGCAATTTTAACCTTCAAAAGCTGTTGGGGCCAATATGACTTGAAGCGCACATTTCAAACATCTTTATCATCATTCCAATAAACTGAAGAACTGGGAGTTTTGGCAGACCAAGTATGTTCTATGAAAATAATGATGAAATTAACGACAAAAAATTTAAGTTATAGTTTTGAAAATCGGTTCATTGGGAAATGAAAGTCAGCTAAGCAAAGCCAAAATTGGATATCGTTTTTTTTAGTAACATTTTTTTTCAGGAAGATCTGAGATCTTCCCCAACATATCTATAAATTGTCGGATAGATGGATTTTTGACGATTTCAAACATCAATGAAACACTTAAATACAAAAAAGCTGTCAGAAGTTATGAGTATTTTAAAAATAAAATTTATTTTTCGGACTTTTCACTTTCTGAACCAGTTTCTGATAACCCGATTATACATATCGACTTAATTTTAAAATTTTGAGTAATTTGAATAAATTACACAATGAATATAATATTATCAAAATCGGTTATCATTTACAGCCAGGAGAACGAAATCAAACTACAACTCAAATTTTCACGAAACGGATATTTAGTGAACGGCTTTGTTAAGTTAAAGTGATTTTTAAAAAAAAAGGTTCACAAACACGAAGAATCAAAGGGCGTGTAAATGAAGTAAAACATTTACATCAATTTTTTAAATTAAAAGCAAAACTAGGTTTACCGCATCAAGTATTTTTAATTGATGTCAATTCTTTAATAATTTGTCTAAAAAGTTTTTTAAGGGCGATTGAGGTACTCTATTTTGATAGAAAAATGTTACCTGTTTTAATACTTTGAAAAATTGTGATTAAATTCATCAAGACAATTGTGTTTAAGCATAATCTGGAATCTCCTAGTAGCTTCCTTGGGAAACATAAATTTGATTCGTAAGGTAAAAGATACGTCTAATTTCATCTTGGTTTGAACTCTGCAAGTCTCGCCATACTCGTGCCGAAATTTATTTTTAGAAAACTCATCTGCTTTACGAGCTTCCAAGTTAGAATGATAGATAGGAGTTATTCGTTAGGTTCGCAGCTTATGACTTGCCGCCTTCTCAAAAAATCTTAACGTTTTACTTAAAAATTTTGTTCTCTACAAGTTTTGAACTAACAGATTATTGAACCAAGTCAGTGATTCAGTGGTAATATTTCTAAATTTCATATAGTTATTTGCCAGTTTGTTTCCCTTCGATTCCTCAATTCATCTTTATTTTTCAATCAGAACTTTTCGAAGAACTGTTTCCTTACTAGCAAACAAATTTGCCATCGACATGTGTTTTGTGTTCGAATGTTGTAATCCAATATGTTGCGAAATTGAATTTCTATTGTCTGCTTCGTTACCGACATGTCACTCTGGCATGCCAGATGGAAAACTTCAAATTAAAATCAAAGATCAAGATTGAATCCGAAAAAACAGACAGACAAACACACACACAGCAACACAAACTGAGTTACATTTCATTTCCTCCCTGACATTTCAAAAAATCAAACGCCCTCGACCATCCGGAGAAAAATCTGACCATCATTCATTCATTCCGGTCATTCAGTTTCTTTGTCCCCTTCATAACGTCCGGGAAATGGTTCAACCATTCGGAAAAACATGAAATGTGTCACCCTTCCCCGTTCCACAAGCAATTAATTTTTGTTTATCAACTTCCTTCATCGATGCTGTGATGGTGGCAAAACTCTGCTGGGACGAAATAAAGAAACTAAAAAAAAAACAGCCAAGTCATTACTTCTTCACAGCATTTTTGAAATTTGCGGAGCCTTTTCGCTTTTGAAAAGCAGCTGAGTAATACCGTGTCGTCGTCAGCTAGCTATAGCTCCAGCGCGATTGGTCCTACTAATGAATGTCGCAGCTAAGGACCAACTTTCCGGTCCCCAAGATTGGCTCAACTAATAATTTCGCCAAACATAACATGTCAAAGCTGAGTGTGCGCTTCTTTCATGTTTGCTGTATCGAAAGTTCTGGAAAACTAATTTTCAGCATATCTTACCCACTACTGGCTGACTGACTGCCAGAGTTGATAAGGAAGAAGGAGCTACGGCGTCTCCTAGAAAACTTCCGTGGGTTTGATACGTTCGTCGTTGGGGAAATATCAACCCAAGATATCAACATGAATGATACTTTTGGTGCGATGGCAGTTTTGAAAAATTAATCATGGAAAAGTGAAACGTCGTAAATTAATCAACATCATTAACGTGCAAAACTCTTCGGCGTGGCTTTTGGAAAACTTTTAAGATCATACACGTTTGCTTCCGCTTCATAGTTGGTCAATATGATCTTGTTGGTGTTTGCTAAAGATCATTTTCGGCGGGGCCTTTCATCTTCAAATTCTTGAAAAACGTAAAACTCTTAAGATATTATTTATTTATGTATGTGAAAATTTAGATTTTTATGAGTTTCATGCTTAATTGATGATTTTTTATTGATCCGATTTTATATCCCAACTAGCTGATCCCATACGAACTCCGTTTCGCTTTCAACTTGGAATATATTTTTTTTGTTTCGATTATAGTCGTTTTACCATCTTTATGGCATTCGCGACTTTATCAACGTTACAGTTGGCGGATCGTTATTGAAAAACTTATCCGGTACAACTGTGTTAATGTTTACTCTTGAGCTTGAACTCGCGGACATCGGTTCAGAAGACAGCAGACTTGCCAACTGAGCTATATCACAAGCCCAACTTGGAATATGTCATGAACAGTTTTTATGAAAGCCAATTGCCAAGCATTTTCCAGATGCACTTCCGAATTCATTGTTAAGTAATAATTGCAAAAATATTGGTCGATCACTTTGTCTGTCGTCTGTTACTAAATTTGAAATCGGATTTTTGGTTTTATCACCGCGATTGTTTATACTTCGAAGTTATCGACGTTTTTCGGCGAGTTTTAAAAATAATCAAAACAAATTACCAGTTGTCCATACGTTTCGAGCTACTCTGGCATTCGCTCCTCTTCAGTGGACACTAAAATTATATTTTACGTTTAAAATTACACATTAATTCTAAATTTTAATTTAAACTTACAATTGACTGGCCATCGTCTAACTATTTTGGTTTTGGACAGTTTGTTTTGTTTTGCGTTTACATTTGTTTGTCAGTGTCTGTGTTAACTTGGATATTATTGGGTCATAAGCGGTCTTAAAATTTATGGAATCTCTCTGCCTATTAACGACATTATCGTTGAGAGGAGACGTTGTCGTCTCCTGTCTGCTGTCTTCTGAACCGATGTCCGCGAGTTCAAGCTCAAGAGTAAACATTAACACAGTTGTACCGGATAAGTTTTTCAATAACGATCCGCCAACTCTAACGTTGATAAAGTCGCGAATGCCATAAAGATGGTAAAACGACTATAATCGAAACAAAAAAAATATATTCCAAGTTGAAAGCGAAACGGAGTTCGTATGGGATCAGCTAGTAGTTAATATGGACGACCCCTTTGACCGACCCCTGATTTTAGTTTGGATAAGTGAAATCAGTTGTTTGTCCCTAATAACTCCTATGTGCAAATTTTCACCCCAATCCGATGTATAAAAACGTCAATATCACTAAGATACTGAAAATTTAATATGGACGACCCCTTCTGCCAGCCCCTTACACTGAATTTGATACCTCAAATCGTTTGCACGTCAATCAAAACTATCATGTACCAATTTTCGTCTGAATACGATGTATAATAACGTCAATATCGTAAAAACAGCGAACAGTTAATATGGACGACCCCTTTGGTTGACCCCTTACACAAAATTTGACACCTGAAATCGATTGCCCGCCTTTCAAAACACTCATGTGCGAATTTTCAACACGATCCGACAAAAAGTAACGTCAATATCGCGAAAACAATATTTGCCTTCTATGGACGACCCCCTTCAGAAGGGGTCATCCGAAAATCTAAAAACATTTTTCATCCTTCCTGGTTCTAATGAGCATCCATGCCAAATTTCAGACCTCTAGCCCTAAAGACGGCTGAGTCTATAGAGGACAAACAAACAAACAAACAAACAAACAAACAAACAAACAAACATACAGAAATTGCTTTTTATATATATATAGATAAAATCAGAAATTATTGAAAACACAGCAGCATGATTCCATGTACTTTTGTTTGGAACACAAATTTACAGGAATTCACCGTCTTGAATTCAAATCTTTAGACAGATTAGATCAATCACCTCCAGGTTTTGTGGTATGGTCTTTGAAGTTTTGAAAAAATAAACCAATCAACGATAATTGATCTGTACACCCACAATTCAGCCTCTGTGCCAATGGCGGCATCCCAAGTGACCCGAATTGCGTATGTCTGAAAGAAACAAAATAAAAACGAATTCACGTCCCTCCCTATCGCATCACAAGACGAAGAAGGATAGAAATAAATACCGGGCAACACCAGGCAGCCAGCGAACCGAGCACTGTGCGTATGAATGTAGCAAAAGCAACAACAAAAACATCCTTCTAATTCAATCCCTTCAATCCACCGGCAAACAACCACGGCCAAGCTGTGCGTGTGGATGCAGTAAAAGCAACAAAAAAAAACACTGCTTCAATTCAATCTACCATCAAACAACCACGGCTAAGCTGTACGTGTGTATGTAGCAAAAGCAACAACAAAAACATTCCTTCGATTCACCAGCAAACAACCAACGGCCAAGCTGCCCGGCTTTAGCAGCTGTGTATATGTAGCGTGTGTATGTAATAGCAGGCAGTAAGCAAAGCACAGTTCTCATTCAATGGGTTTACCGTTCCTTCACTCCCGTTCCCTTTCCCGTTTCCGTCACAAGACAAAAGAATGCATTGCAAGAAGGCCAAACGCCGGGAAGCCGCCGTTGTGCGTTTTTTTTGTGATTGATCGGTGACAGAAAGCCTATGACAAATATCCCTCATCCTGCATGAAGCGTGAATAGTACACTGGTTAAAATGCCGGACTGGCAAGACGCTTTGATTGGTAATTTGAGTTCGATTCTCTCTTCGGCGCTGTGGTTTTAATTTTTATTTTCTTGTTTCTGGGATGAATTATCCAATAGGAAATAAATCCCATAAAATGTTTTTCTTGTTTCGCTTGAATGTAGTGGTCATCATTTTGGTTTGGAGCCGAGTCCTTATGCCAGTTACGGTTTTTCAAACATATCGTTTTCGGCACAGTACACATTTCAGCGCATTATCGGCACAGAGATATGCTAAATAGGCATTGGATTTTTGCAACCTCTTCTATGGGTGTATATAAACAGCTAAAATTCTAAGTTCATTTATTTTCATCCACTCATTTGAAGTTTCAGTTTTGTCTTAAAATTGTAGTTTCAGGCATACAATGCTTGAAAAACTAAAATTTCTTGATTTTAGAAAAAGCTCAATTGAAGAAATTTTAAAATTATTCATGGTGTTTCTGAAGCCCTTTTTTGATGTTTTGATGTTTTGAAGAGTTTAATTCATGTAACAATTTTGTCGAAAAACGAAAAACGATTTGACTTAACACGAGAAAATTACTAAAACTACTGTATAATATACATTCCTTTTAATTTTTTTCATATTTCCTGTATTTTACAAAATTTGGAAAGGTATTCGAAAATTCTAGTATTTAATATTTCTCTGAATTTAAAATTTGGCCATTGATTTAAAACCTGTAATATTGATTTAATTATGAAATTCTACTGTGTTTTCTAGCTTCCATCTCTTCATCTTTGTTTAAAAAGCCTTAAATCAATCCCTGTAACATGTTTTGTTCCATTAAACTCATTAAATTTAGAAACCTGAATTTTTTCGCCCGAGAATCATGTGTGCAGATTTAAATCCTAAAACAATTCATATACACGATAATATCACAGAAACAATAAACAATTAACATGGACGCCTCTTTTGTCAGTCCCTGACCCAAAATTGGTTGAACTCTTATGTATAAATGTTCATTTCAATCCGATGTGTATTAACCACTGATGAACTGATGTAACTCTCTAAGCAAATAAAAGAAAATTTTATCGTCCCAAGCCATAGGTGCCATCTTGCTCATCATTCCTAAGCAATAGGATCCTGTGTGAGCATTTTCCATTCCACTATCGCCAACGGTTTAAACACTAACTTTTGAGATGATGGTTGATGGAAGTTCATCAGAGGAATAACGACCAAATCCTTGAAACAATATCTGTTTAGTAAAGACGACCTTGAAAGGCGTCATTTCAAAATCTGATAACGTTTATCACTATTCTTCTAACTGGTAGCTTTTCTTCATTTCAATTCTCTCTGTCTTTGAGAAGAGATGAGATAAAGGATTTGCAGAAAATAAATCAAATTCAATAAAAATAAAATAAAATAATTGTTGTATTCAGCAATACTGAGGATACATAAAATGAATTAAATTTCTATGGCAACGTTTGTTATTTTTGGCAACACTAGGAAAACTAACAGAACGAACTCAATCATTAATCTATTCCTGTGAGCGACAGACGTGTCTGAGTGAATCTCTGAATTTAGATTCGTAATAAGCAAAGATAGTCAAGGCTACTGCTAGAAAAAAAAACTAATTCTGATTCGGCCTCCGGTAGAAAGATGGATTGGCTTAGGAAGCGCAGATTTTTAAGGCTCTTGTTTGTTGTGATTTGGTCTTCCGGTGGAAAAAGACAGATTGGCCTTAAAAACGCAGATTTTTCAGGCTGCTGCTGCTGATTCTTTGTTGTGATTTGGCCTTCCGGTGAAAAAGACGAATTGGCTTAGAAAGCGCAGGTTTTTAAAGCTGCTGCTGATTACTTGTTTGATTTTTTCCTTCCGGTGGGAAAAGTCGAATTGGCTTAGGAAGCACGATTTTATGGTTACTTAGCATAAGGTTATTTAGCATTCTGGTGTTTAAAGACGGAATTGGGTTGGGAAGCGCAGATTTTAATATTTCTACTGCTGATTGTTTGTTTTGACTTGACCTTCCGATGGATAAAGACGGAATTGGCTAAGGAAGCGCAGATTTTTTTAAGGCAGCTGCTGCTGATTGATTTGATTTTGCCTTCCGGTAGAAAATTGCGAATTTGTTTGAAAAGCGCTGATTTCAAGGTTACAGCTGCTGATTAT
Source organism: Uranotaenia lowii (assembly GCF_029784155.1). NCBI lineage: Eukaryota > Metazoa > Arthropoda > Insecta > Diptera > Culicidae > Uranotaenia > Uranotaenia lowii. The sequence continues at coordinate 247,877,704 of NC_073693.1, forward strand.
TTGTTTTGACTTGGCTTTCCGGTGGAAAAAAGGATTGGCCTAAAAAGCGCAGATTTTAAAGGCTGCTGCTGTGGATTGTTCGTTTTGATTTGGCCTTCCGGTTGGAAAAGATTGATTGACTTAGGAAGCGTAAATTTAAGGCCGGCTTCTATTAATTATTTGTTTTAAAGAATTGTAGAACTGAGATGAAAGATATTTTAAAAAACAAATTTTCTTTTAGAGAAAAACATGTGTCTGCAGAAAAAAATTTCTGGTGAGAACAGAAGTGAGAAGAAATGTAGAGATAAGATGAAGGTTATGAAGAAAATATTTTTTTTTTATAAATTTGAAAGGCCTGTCCAAAGAAGGGATTGTAGAATTAAGAGGAAAAATATTTGGAAAAAATAACAACAGCTTTTGATAAGAATGAAATATAGAATAAAGATTTTAGATACTAAGTTAATAAAATATTATTTAAAAAAACAAAAGTCGATAAGTAAAAAGTTCCATTTCAGAATAGAGGTGAGGTAGGAATGTAAATTTAGTTTTAATTAAATAAAATATTAATTGTACTTGGCAGCAGCAAAAATTTATAAAATCAATCAATTTTCTATGACAACGTTTGTTATTTTGACGACACTGAGCTAAACAAGCAATACAAAGTCATTGATCTATTCTTGTGGACGACAGACGTGTCTGAGTGAATGTCTGAATTGTGATTCGAAAGAATCGAAAAATCACGACATCAGGTCGGCTGAGCCTGTTGAAACCAACCCCCTGGCAACTTGACGTTTCCCATACAAATCGCGTGTGCCAGTTTTTTCTGGTTCTCTGGTTCTGTCAAATGGAAAATCGAGCTACTCAACATGTCGGAAGGACCCATATTGAAATATGTTTTCTGTTACTGGTTCAATAACTAAAAAAAAGTTTTGAATTTGGGACTTTTTTGCTATGTTTTATGTGAAGTGAATCTGATTTTAAAAGTTTAGTCTACGAAAACGAGTAGAGCGTTAATTTGTGTGTCCTACATAAGGTATAGAAGTTCTGGACTACTTTAAATAAATTACTGATATCCAGTAGTTTTTTGGGACAAGTTTACCTTCCACCGAAACTGTTGAAGACACTCAAGCACAATAAATGTGAAATACAACACAACCCTATCAATCATTAAGAGATTGCCATAAGTTGCGATGCATATGAACATTTTAAAATAACAAAACAATCACATTATAGCAGAACTTTTGCCATTTTATAGAAAAACTGTTCCTACACAATATAGGTATAAATCGGTAGAATATTGAACAAGAATAACAATTTTGGTTAAAACTTTGTTTATTCATTCGAAAGTTATGAATTTGCCTGATTCGCACTACATTTAATAGTGTGCCCTTTCCATATGCATGACTCGGAAAGTATATAAATAAACAAGTGGCACACATGCGACATCTGCGATTTTAAAACAGACACACGAAACTCGACCAAACTGTCAAGTTGCCAGGGGGTTGGTTGAAACATACAAACCTATCCATAAACAAAAAAAATAAAAAAAGATTTTTTTTGACATACCGTCAACTGGGGCAACATGCAACAATTTTCAACTTCAATGGCTTCCAAAAAACTTATGTTCACAGTTAATCGTATCCTTTATGCATCAAAAGTTTTAAGGATGCTGGAGCATCAAATTGGCGTAGTTAAAAAAATTATTGGATTCTTCAGTTATTTTTTATTTTCTAAAAACATGCGATTTGCAACAAACTTTGTTTTTAATGAAAATTCTTATGAAAACGTACGAAAATTCATAGTTTTTAATATATTTGCGATGCCTTAAAGACCATTACGCATGACAACACCGATTGCAGTAGTTTTTGGGTCTGTAAAAACAAATTTTCAAAATTTTTCTGAAAATAAGGATGCTGCATACATTTAGGAGTTAAATAATACTACGAAAAATTCTACAAGCTGAAATCATAAAAATAAATGTTCTGATGAATGAAATTTAAATGTTTACAAACGCGTGATGCAAAACATTCATATTCCAGCACATGGAAACGAGATTTACAAGGTATTTCTTTGATTTGCATTTTGTTGCATTTAACCCCAGACACCTAACTGAATTTTAAAAATATTCATTTAAAAAAATCGGGTAATTGTTCGAAAAATATTTTTACACCAACAATGTTGGTATAACATGAGGAAACCTGTAAAAAGTTTGTAGGTAATTTTATCAAGCCGATCCGTCATACTGGGTAAAGTTTTTTTCGGCATCAAAAAATGCTAAAATTTGCACATTTATTGCTCGATTTTTCAAATTTTAAATAAAAATAAAAAACTTAAGACAACTAGCTTAAGATGCGAGAAATTATGTCATCATAATTTTGTTATCATTAAAAGAAAACTTTATTCCAATACATTAAATTAAAAATTGATTCAATGTAGTGTTATATAAATGTTGCATCGAACCCCGCTGTTGCATGATGCCCCGTTTGACGGTAGATTAATGAGTAACAATTTTGTCAAAAACAGAAGTTCAAAGAATAATATCAAACTAAAAGGTCTGTTTTTTTTCATGGATGACGAGAAAATAAAAATAGAAAAAAACAAGAGCTTCGAAGGATTATTTGTTTTTACACACTTTCATACAGAACAAACAAACGAACGCAGTAGAGGTAGAATCCTGATAGCGATTCACTTAACTGTACACAGATAAAAAAATGTAACCTTACAATACAAGTGATTTTACATTTCTACATCGTCGCTTGAAAATTTTTGAAAAAGAGTATAGCAGCTCAACCATTTCTATGAAAATTACATGTCAATGCACGCTTATTCCAGCGCCGGTGTCAGTTTGTCAGTTTTGTTTTGTTTCCATTCCTATTCGTTTCCCGTCCCGTGCTGCGTCGGCAAAAGATGTTAGTTTTTTTTCTCTATCAAATCGTGGTTGCTGATTAAAGGTAAATCAATATTAAAAATAACTGTGATTGACTTAATAATTTCACACTAATTGCTCTTCTTTACAGGAAATATTGATGCTGAATCCCCAAAACATCATAGCCCCAACTGTGCGACAATTTTCTGCTGTCTTATCGAACCAGCCGTCGAGCCGCCGCCGTCGGCGGAATCGGCAACGAAGATCACTGCAAGTGTTGTTAATCAATCAGCAAGTGCGATTAGCGTGAAATAAATTTTTTCCTGCATGAAAACGGTGATTTTTTTGATTTTGCGAAACCACTCCCAGTCCAATAAGATTCGTGAGATGTGCTAAATAATGTAAATGTACAGTAAACAACAGCATTGAATGCGTCCGGGAATTTACATGAAACGTGCAGTATTATCACTTGTAAATAGCCGATTCCTTTCTACCCATGCAGCTGCATGTAAATCTACGTGGATTTTTCTAAGTGTGTAATCAAGCAAAAAGCAATGTGTCGAATTATAAGTTCACGATAAATGATTTTAAAGTAGTTCGAAATCTCCCTCCACAATTAGAGAATTAATTTCAAGTATTAAGCCACCGTTGTATTTAAACTGTTGTATTTTAATCTTAAGTTGTATGTTGATATTTAATCTTAAATCATCTATAATTTTAAAAACAAATCATTGCATTCAGTTATTTTCAATGATGTAGCAAAGGACTGGTCCATCAGGTCCATAACATAAAAAATCCTAATTTTAGATGGTTTCTCTCTAGACTGGTGCAGTCAGGTGAAAAAATGACTTTCTGAAAGTTTCAACTCAATTGCTTCAAGCACGAGCTGATGCAATAGACCTCATACCTCATACTTCCACTCTTTATGTACTAAAATATGCTGTAAGTACCTATGCTATTTAGCTTAGAATTGCAGAATCTAAAATTCAAATAATGAAAACTTGGTACTGTAGTGAGATTTTTACATTTGTATGTTTTTTTTTAATATTTCGATAATATTCCATGTAGTGCAAATTATTCTAGCTTACAAAATTAAAAAAAAGATCTCAAAAACAAATGTTGCGCTTCAACAATTTGAGCTTAAATTTTCAGAAATTCAAATTTGTAAGCAGTTTTTTTAAATAAATCTAGGGGTGCCGCATTGAAAAAATTGTTGGTTTAGTCTGGTAACCGGGCTAGACGGGGCATTTTTTGAATATCCAGGAAAGCCCGGATTTAACCAATAAATCTGGTTTGTTTCAGACAGTTTTTTTTTCAATGACCTTCCTATTTAAAACTAAAAGCGATTTTTTTTAAATTTGCCTACCTATTTTCCTAGTGAATTCTTCCAATTTGTTAGCAAAAAATTTACAGCTCGTTTGTAAATAGTTCGTTACAGCAGCCAAATAAACAATTAAATTTAACGTTTCAGAAGTTTTAATTTTCTCGCTATGTTGAGAAATAATTTATTTTTGAACAAATATCCCTTTTTTTGCAGTTAAAATCAGCTATCTGAAAAACTCGTCAAATGTATCGTATACAGAGCGACAAAAAAGGTTGTTAGGATCAACAGAGGATCAACAGAGGTCTAAAAAGTCATACGCGTACGGGTGAAGAATTTTGCTTAAGTTTTAACCAAACGGATATGGTTGCTAATTGCCAGTTTTGAATAAACTTCAAATTTGTCCTCTAATGTCCTATAAAATAGCTGACTTGACAATTCTAAAGTTACCAAGCAATAAATTGATCATTATAAATTCAATATTTATATAACGGAAAAATCAGCCTGATTCTAATGTGATCAAAAATTGAATCAAAATCACCCTTACTAGGAAGATAGAGGTGTGGCGTTTTTATTTTTAAACCCGTCCAATTTTTTTGGTTTTCCTCTACAATGTTGATGTCTTCAACAAAATGTCTACACTTTTTATAATTTGAAAGCATGCCGAAGACAAGATTGAAGAGATAAATGGAAATTACAAAAAAACTATTTTTCTTATATTAACTTTAAGTACTTTGAATGTAGGTAGAATCCAGAAAACACAATGGGTCTTAAACACTTCTAAAATGAAGCAATTTTGACAATTTTGATCATTTTTCTATATCGTTTCTCCCTGTGTGCTAGGTAGCTCTTAATTTTCATCCACTTATAATGAAAGATAACATGGTCATCGTGATTATTTTAAAAACAAAAAAATTAATGGTCACTCTGTTGTGGTATGAGCCTACTTGGTTGAATGATTCAACTGAATCAAAGCAATCGAAAGATTATGAAAGATATGAACTTTTCATTTACCGTGGTTGAATTAAATGGAATCTTTCGATTGCTTTGATTCAAATCAATGGTATTAAATAGGGCTATCTTTGTAATAAAAAATTTAAACAACTTTTTTTTAGTTAACAACTGATTTCCAACCTCCGACTTGTAAATAAATTTTCGGTACAATTCGTTAAAATTTAAATTTTTTTTGTTTTAATTTCAATATTTGTTTTAATCAGATGAAAATCCATTAATTATAGACATTTTATTCTACGACACTACAAGACGTTAAAGAATTGAAATTTATTTTTGATTGTCAATTTCAAGCAATTTTATAAGCCTTTTTTACTGATGAAACTCAAATCCTGTCACTTAGAAACCCTACCTCGTCTTTTAAATTGATATTAATTTAGAAGAGCATCTTAGTTCATCCATTACTTTCTTTGTAATCACTTTGATTACACACGAAAGCCATAATGGTGCTAAAGTGTCAAAAATAAAACCTAAAAAAAACTTCGATTACAAAAAAGTTGTTTATATCATGACAAACCTGATACTGATATAAAATATTCAAGAAAACAATTTTATCCTCAATTTTATTTTGTATTTTTCGTTCTTGTAAATGCTCAACTCCAGATTCAAAATTGTTTTGAAATGTTACACGAGGCTTAAAAATTCATATAATTCAGAAATACAAAAAATTTCAGCTCGAATTTTGGTTAATTTTGGTGCCCTTAAACTTTTCAAAATAGTTTAGAAATAATTTAAGAAAATTCTACGCTTTTCTTTAAATTTTTGGAAAATTCCCCACAAATAAAATAAAGGTATAGGTACATCAACTTTTTTTAAGACCGGAATTATTTTTAACTTCTGCGAAAAAACTAGCTATGTTATTCTGGATATTTTTTAAATTGTGTAGTAAAAAATTACTGTTTTGTGTTGTGAGCCTACTAAGTTGAATGATTCAACTGAATCAAAGCAATCGAAAGAATCCTTGCAATATATATATATATATATATATATATATATATATATATATATATATATATATATATATATATATATATATATATATATATATATATATATATATATATATATATATATATATATATATATATATATATATATATATATATATATATATATATATATATATATATATATATATATATATATATATATATATATATATATATATATATATATATATATATATATATATATATATATATATATATATATATATATATATATATATATATATATATATATATATATATATATATATTTATATATATAAATACCGTGGTTTCCATTCTACCACGGTATATACCGCGGTCGAATTGAAAGGAATCTTTCGATTTCTTTGATTCAAAAAAATTTAATTTAAAAAAAAAGTAAGAATTAAATTATTTTAATCTAAGATATTTTTAATAGCAAAAATTTGTTAGTTATTTTTGTAGACTTCAACAAATTTGTTAGATGAAATAAAAGCTTTTTTCAGCTTTCCATAAGTAATGTCAAAAATACTTGTTTTTCAAAACAATTATAAACTGAAGATCATTTATTGTTATTATCATCATCTTAAAAATATTATTTTTTAATTGAATAAAGTGTAACAAAAAAATCAGAATCAGTTTTTATTTTCAGATTTGTAGACTAATAAACGTTTTTTTTTAAATTTAAAATCAGCTTCTTAGAATTGACCATGATTTATGAAATATTCTATGAAAAGTTTCAAAAACAATTCTCAATATCGTGCTCATTTTTATGTGCAAAGTTAATTAAATTAATATTTTTTTTGCTATTTTCAAGTTATAATTGGGAAATTCTTATCATTTATTTTTACAGTTTCGTATTGGATAATTCAAGAAATCACCCATTTTTAAACATGTTGTTGACTGTGATTAAGAACTGAAGAAGTTTGTTTTTTAAATTTACAAAGTTTTTATGTTGAACTCCAATAAAACACAAACTTTTTTTGCCATTTATTTCGATAACTGCATGAATTTGAGTTTAAAATTGGATTTCATCTCCAACTTTGATCACTGGCACTCTTGACAAAAAATTAAATATTTTCATTTTTATCAGATTTCAGAATTTAATCATTTCCTTTGTTTTTTGAACAATTTCCTTTCCTTATTTGAATAGATTTTTTATCCTGCTCAAAAATCCTCAGTTTAAATTTTAATAAAATATTATTTAAATCATGGTGACTTGATCTGAAATTTATTTTGTAATTCAGATTCTATTTCTATTTAAATCTGGTGTTTTGTTTTATCCATTCTCTTTCGGTGCATAAATTTTTATGTTCGAAGCTATAAATTCTGGTATTAGTTCGAAATCATTTTCTAGTGCTTCGAAAATGTTAACTTAAAACTTCATGTTCAGAATAAGTAGGTACTACTATTTGAAATATTTTTTTTTATAACTAACCGGAAATTATTGATTTGAAATTGTGATTCTTATTAATCTTGAATCGTATCAGTTAAATGTTTTTTTTTAGTTTCGATGGTCACGAGTAAGAAAATGTTTCAAGAAACCAATTTTTTTTTCATATTGCGTATTGTTGGTGTTGTTATTATTTCTAGCAAAATTTGAATTTCGAAAACCCCCCATGAGCAAGTCCTTCGCACGGGTGTATCAGAAATAATTTCAATATATTTAAAATTTGGCAGCAATATTTAAAATTGCGTAACTCATATAAGTCCGGCTTTGATCTGACAAAAAGGGCAATCTTAATTAGTCATTATTGTCCCCATCTAATAAGGATTCATATTGGTGCAAGGGATGGTCACAAATTGGGTTTGGAGATTTAAACTCGAAGAATGCTATTGTTTTCAATACAGTTTGATGCCAATCAATATTTTGCGAAAATGTGTATTTTTCTATGCTTTTTTAGCATGGATTTCTCCAAGTTCTTACAGAAAATGTCGATTTTATCATTAAAACACTTTTGTGGCAATTCCTAACCTGAACATCAACCCTTTTAACAATTTGTGGTCGCTTTTTATCAACACAGTAAATAAATATGAAAGCAAGTTTACTGTTCTGGGTTCTAGCTGGAATCCCTCATATCCTATACACTTTCGGAGGGAAAGTATGCAAAACTTTGCCTGTAAACCATAGCAGGTCATATTAATTTATATGTTACTAGCTAACCCAGTATGCGTTGCAACACCTTCCAAAAATAGATGAAATTTGAAGAAACTATTTGAATTTTGTTTTTTTGTAGGTATCATAGGTGCTCGATTTATGCTAAAAACTTTTATGAAGCCCCTTTTTCCCTTTTAAAAGCTGGATGGAGGTAGGCATCGTATTTTTTCGTAATCATATACTCTCATATCCAATTTGGTTATATTGGTTGATAAGTTTTAAACGATACATCAACATTCCCTCTCCGTCAATCTCCTCTCCACACTGCAAGGCAGATGGGTCTGAAAAATTCCATAGAAACATATCTTGTACTCAAATACCTTCCCGGGTCATTTGTTTTTTTTTTTGCTTCATTACTTCTATACCAAGAAAATTGTATTGGACCCCTTCCCATTTATTATATACTCACTGAAAAAAATGATGGTGTTCAAATGATCATAGAACCATATCTCGTACCCAAATGATGTCCCAACTCATATTTGGTTCCATTTGTTTGATAAGTTCTTGATTTATGCAAAGCGATTTTATGTGAGCTCCTCTCTTCCCTAACTTTATCCCCAATTGACGAAGAAAGGAGTCTCGAATAAGCATATTATCATTTATCGATTCCAAATGCCCTCCCATATCAAATTTGTTTTCATTTGCTCGATTAGTTCTCGAGTTATGCAAAAAATTGTAATGGAACCCCATTCTCTCCTTCAAATCGCCCCACAGGAAGGAGGCAGTAGTACCAAATTTTAATAGAAACATTCTTTTCAACTATTCAAATATCCTACCAAGCAAAATTTGGTTCCATTTGCTTGATAAATTCTCGAGTTATGTAAAAAACTTTATGAGTTCACCCTTCCATCTTAAAATTTCCCCATAGGAAGAACAGAGGGTTCTCAAAATATCATCGAAACATTTCTCGTATTCAAATACCTTTCCATGCCAAACAGGAAAACAGACAGAAATACATTTTTATTACAGTGAGCAAAACATGAATAGTACCACTATGTGTTATACTTGTTAGAATATGAATGATTGAAAAAACCAAACTTTTCTTCTATAATTTGTTTTAAATTGTTCAACAAACAAATCAAGCATAAGTTTACTTTTTTTAAACGTTGCAATTGGCGTTGAGGACCAAAATTATGGAAAAATTGTTATGATGAATGTTGGTTAATCGCCGCGATGTATTGTTGTTGAATTTTTTCGACGTTTTTCGGCGAGTTTACAAATTCAAAACGTTTTGGTATAAAAACGTTTTGAATTTGTAAAACTTGCCGAAAAACTTCGATAAAATTCAACAACAACTATCGAAAAAAGGGTGCGAAATAAATATAGTAGGGGAGAGTGGGGTATCGTGGGCCATGGGGAAACGTGGGCCACTTTTAATATATCAGATGTGTGTTGAGATAAAATTCTCAAACCAACTGTCATCGTCTTCGCTTTGCGTGAGCATATATTTCTACATGTTGTTGACAGAAATACGCATCATATGCTTCTTTTAATTTTCAAGCTAAAAAAGTTCGAAATATTAACTTCCATAATTTAAAAAACACCCGCTTATTTCATCGATGGGGAACCTAAAGTGCATAACAAAAATATACTCATACGCTTATGATCTTAGTTCTGTCAAGATCTTTCACATGGAAAAGGAATTTTTGATTAAACATCAATAAGTCACACAAACGCAACCGATTTGCAAATCATAGCTTGTGGGGAATCGTGGGCCACACATCTTGAACCACCTATATTTTTATGTTTTTATACACATTCAGAACTTAAAATACGTTTTTCCTATCTGTAAAGTTTTCTTATGAAAAATGAAGTTATGAAAAATATTTTGTCCATCCTATATAAGAAATTTTTGGCAAAACGTTCGCGAGCCATGTTTTTGAATCTATGCGATTATACACAGCTCTCTTTTTTTATTTCCTCATCTGAAATTGCTTTAAAATAACGAAATGAATGAGGAAATCACAGTTTTGGGTCAACTCATAAACTTTGCATGTTATTTGGCCAATTTGGATTTGATGGCCCACGATTCCCCACCATTTTTCAAAATCCAAAAAATATTGTTTTTTTTTAAACAGTCAGAATTTGGGGAAAATAACTTAAAAATTTAAAAAAAAATACCTTATAATACTTTGAAAATGTAGAAATCCATACAATTTTTTATTTTCATTTTATCTTTTATAATAAAGAAGTTATCGAACAACGAAAAGAGTGGCCCATGATTCCCCACTCTCCCATACCACTTGTGTTTTTAACAAAAACAAGATTATCTCTAAAAATTTACCGTGTTATACACTAATGCTTCTACGAATTATTTGAATAGATAACTGCATTTTAAGGAGTTTTCTAGAATATCAAAGGTTGTCAAAGGTATTGAAAGGAGGTTTTAAGAGATGCACCTCTGGCGTTAAGGAATTTTATATCTGAGCTATAATACTTTATCAAGCTGCTTGATTTCTTCATTTACATTCATAAGTATGATGCAAAATGACGAAACATAGATTTGAGGCTACATATCGGATTTGCTCGTGAAGCGATCGAATAAAGAAGCACTTTTATATACCTAAATGAGAATCGGTGTTTCTGTAGATTCTATTGAGAAAAATCTCAATCGTGCCGCAGTTTGGATTGGATCCTAGGTTGGGAAAAGATTTTTCTGGCCTACACTTGCATGTTTTAAGTGATTTATTGACTTTAAATTTTCTAGAGATTAAAAAAACGATTATTTATACAATATTTTATTGTTTGTGTAACATAACAAGGTATGCGGAAAAATTGTAAAAATCAAATAAATTTGTTATTTTTTTAAATGATGTTTTTGGAAAATCGTTGTTACTCCTTAAAATTTGCAAATGCTAACAAATTTCCAATCACTTTCCTGAACCCAATTTACAAGGTTCGGAAGAAATTTACAAAATCGTATTGAAATGAATTAGGAATTTCTTCAACTATCTTTCAACTTTGATGGGCCATAACTTAAATTTTCAAAATAATGACTTAAGAAAACTGCTAAGTAGGTGTTGAATTTTAAAATAAAATCGAAAATAAATAAATCAATGGTATAATCATCTTGAAATTGAAAAAATTTCTCCTCGTAGGATTTTCAATTTTGAATCAAGTCCAATCGAACTGAAATTTGTTGGGCCAATCATCAAATTCGACAAAACCTTTTTTGCATTGTCGATTGCCAGTGGTTCGAGATACAATTTTCTGAAAGAATCGTCCATAATACTTATCAAAGTCCTTCTTTTTTTGTTTGTTCATTCAAGTTAAAATAAACAAATTATTATGAACCACACATTCCAGAAGAATAAAATCAACGATACAATCGCTCCCGAAAGCCAGTCAAATATTCATCAAGACATTTATGAAAACGTTGCACCTGCGGCCAGCGAGCTTTGAAATAGTTCCCCTCCTGCAAACCGTACCGAATAACTTTCTCAACAAACCGAAAATTATAAACCCCGGCAAGATAAGCGAAACGGAAAATGGGGAAAACATTTTTCAATTTACCCTCGAACGCATCAAAAAGCTCCCATTTAATTAGGCCCCACGAAGTTTTCCTGCCGTTTTCTGGGAGCGAGATTGAGTGAAAACTTATAAACATTACCGGAGCCACTCTGCCGGCGGCAAAAACTTAAATGAAACCGCCTTCGAGGGAACTTTAGCTTTCTTAGTCCTGCTGGCTGCATATCTACTTTCTGCTCTGAGAGCTACCTTCTTGGGTGAACCACTTCATATCGCTGGAATTTTTCATCTGGATCCGTGCTTGGGGACTAGCCTAGTGCACTCAGCTAATGACGCGAATGTTAATAATTATTATTGTAAACTTGAAACAGAACTGATTTCAATAATTTAATTGTATCATGTTTTCTCAAACGAATTGAAAAATGAAGAAAAATTATTTTTGATTTTTGATGATAAAAATATAGAGAGCTTGGAAAGACTATTAAGAGGATTTTTTTTACCTCTGAGCATGTCTTAAGAGCTCATCAATTTAACGTTTTCAAATTCAAATTTTATGATCTCATCCATCAATTAAATTGCTAGTAGAACACACAAAAAACTCTGTTAACACCAGTCAAAAGCTTAATCATTTTCACTTTCGGGGGAAAAATACCTGAAGCTATGTAGCGTGTGTTTCTGTATGTGTGTATTAAAGGGATCTAGTAAGTGGAGCCTGATTTCGGAAGAAAACTTCCCGGGCGCTGCTGCACAAACATTTTCGCCTGTTTGCCTGTTCGTTGCACACGTGACTAACGGCTTAAATGGGTTTTTTTTCTCCTGTTTCTCTTTCTTTCCTCAGTGTGAGCTTGCCTTTCGAAATTATTTTCCACCTGGATTAGACCGAGGAAAACTGAAGTAAACTAGAGCGTGAGGAAAAGCTGGGTTCTAGCACCAGGAAATTACACCTTCATAGGTGGAAACATAAGTATGTATATGTAGCAACATGTTTGTGTTTTGGTTTCAATGCAGGGAATATGAGACTTATAATTGTTTTCAAAACCAAATGCATTTTGAAAAACAAAGGATTTCTGGTTTCTGTCTGAGAGAAATACCAAGAAATCTTTAAAACAAACAGGGTAACTCAAAAAAAATCTTTTACAATGACCTTTTATGTGAATATGATTATGTGATTTTGGTTAAAAATTTATTGAAGACTTTTACCTGAGAATTTTTTTTTTTGGGAAAAGCGTTTGTAAATTTCTCTGCCTAGTCCCTCCTTACTCGTCAAATATTTTTTGAAGATTGGTGACAAAATAATTTTGACATGGTTAACTAACAAATTTGTGGCTAGTGAAGTAGACAATGTGCAACTCGAGACCCCATACACCCAACCCTCGGGTAGTGGTCATATCACCTCTTGTCTGCAACTCCGATTCTCTACCTCCCCGTGGTACTAGCTGGGGTGCGAGCAACCTTAGCGGAGATCGGGTACCCAACCCCGGTGGATGCTTTGGTCGCATGCAGAATGAGTTAGGGGGCTTCGTACGCGTCTGTTCTCCATGTTAGGGGCGGCGTGCGGAGTGCAACAACGTCCTGGTGGTGTTCGGGACCCAAAACAGCAACATCACGACGGTCCTCCTGCGAGATAGTGGGGTTAGCTGCGGGCCTTGCGAGCCTGTGACTACTAAAAAAACATAAGCAACGAATAACGAACAACAAATTTCGGATGGAAATCGGCAAAGACCCACGCGACGAAAAGGGACTAGCGATTGGAAACTTGGAACATGGAACTGCCGATCTCTAAATTTTGTGGGCAGTACCCACGTGCTCTCCAACGAATTGAAGAGCCGCAAATTCGACATCGTAGCGCTGCAGGAGGTATGCTGGAAGGGCTCCACGGTACGAACGTATCCAGATGGTCGTGCCATCTACCAGAGCTGCGGCAACACACACGAGCTTGGAACAGCTTTTATAGTGATGGGAAAGATGCAAAAGCGCGTGATCGGGTGGTGGCCGATCAACTCACGAATGTGCCGGTTGAGAATCAAGGGCCGGTTCTTCAACATCAGCATCATCAACGTGCACAGCCCTCACCTCGGAAGTACCGGTGACGACAAAGACGAATTTTACGCGCAGCTGGAGCGTGAATACGACCGTTGCCCAAAACATGATATCAAGATCGTCATCGGGGATTTCAATGCTCAGGTCGGCCAGGAGGAGGAATTTTGACCGACTATTGGAAGGTTCAGCGCGCACCAGCTGACCAACGAAAACGGCCTCAGACTTATTGATTTCGCCGCCTCCAAACGAATGGCCGTACGTAGTACCTTTTTTCAGCACCGCCTCCCACACAAGTACACCTGGAGATCACCGTACCAAACGCAATCACAGATTGACCACGTTTTGATCGACAGCCGGCACTTTTCGGACATCATCGACGTCAGATCCTGTCGGGGCGCCAACATCGAGTCGGACCATTATCTGGTGATGGTGAAGATGCGCCCAAAACTCTCCGTAGTGAACAACAAGCGAAACCGGCGCCCGCCTCGGTTAAACATCGCGCGACTGAAGCAACCTGAGGTCGCAGCAGACTACGCGCAATCGGTCGAAGCAGCGCTGCCGGCAGAGGGCGAGCTTGACGAAGCCCCTCTCGAGGACTGTTGGGATACCATCAAAACAGCCATCAACAGTGCGGCGGAGAACGTCATCGGTTATGTGGAGCGATCTCGACGGAACGACTGGTTCGACGAGGAGTGTAGGAGGGTGATGGACGAAGAAAATGCCGCGCGGGCGGCAGTAGTGCAAAGAGGCACCCGTCGAAATGTGGAAAATCACCGACAGCGGAAGAGGCAGCGAGTCCGACTTTTCCAGGAGAAAAAGCGCCGCCTGGAGGAGGAGGAGCTCCAGGAGCTGGAGCAGCTGCATCGTTCCCAAGAAACACGAAAGTTCTATCAGAAACTCAACGCATCCCGCAAAGGCTTCGTGCCGCAAGCCGAAATGTGCCGGGATAAGGACGGGGGCATCCTGACGGACAATCGTGAGGTGATCAAAAGGTGGAAGCAGCACTTCGATGAACACCTGAACGGCGCACATGCAGGAGATCAAGACGGTGGGGGAAGGTACATCGCCGGCGTAGCCAACGACGAAGAGGAGCCACTCCCAACGATGAGTGAAGTTAAGGAAGCCATTCGCCAGCTGAATAGAAACAAGTCGGCTGGGAAGGATGGCATCGCAGCTGAACTCATCAAAATGGGCCCGGACAGGTTGGCCGATTGCCTACACTGGTTGATAATCCGGATCTGGGACATAGAACAGCTACCGGAGGAGTGGAAGGAGGGGGTAATATGCCCCATCTACAAGAAGGGCGACAAATTGGACTGTGAGAACTACCGAGCGATCACTGTCCTCAATGCCGCCTACAAAGTGTTGTCCCGAATCCTACTCCGCCGCCTAACGCCACAAGCAAACAGATTCGTGGGAAGTCATCAGGCCGGCTTCATGGAGGGACGGTCTACGACGGACCAGATATTCACATTGCGGCAAATCCTCCAAAAATGCCGTGAACACCAAGTCCCTACGCATCATCTATTCATCGACTTCAAAGCCGCATACGACACGATCGACCGTAACGAGCTATGGAAAATCATGGACGAGAACGGCTTTTCCGGGAAGCTGATCAGACTGATCAAGGCGACGATGGATGGAACGCAGTGCTGTGTGCGGATTTCGGGTGAATTGTCGAGTTCATTCGAATCGCGCAGGGGGCTTCGACAAGGTGATGGTCTATCCTGCATGATGTTCAACGTAGCGCTAGAAGGTGTTATTCGACGAGCGGTGGGCGAAATGCGGGGCACGATTTTCAACAGATCCAGTCAACTTATCTGCTTTGCCGATGACATTGATATAGTCGGCAGATCATCTGCGGCGGTGGAGGAGATCTACCGCAAACTGAAACGCGAAGCAGGAAGGATTGGGTTGATGATTAATACGTCCAAGACGAAGTACATGCTGGCCTGCGGATCCGAGACCGACCGAACCCGCTTGTCCAGTAATAACAAGGTCACGATCGACGACGACGAGCTAGAGATAGTCGAAGACTTTGTCTATCTCGGCTCACTGGTGACCGCAGACAATGACACCAGCCGTGAGATCCGGAGGCGAATTATCAGCGGAAGTCGTGCCTACTATGGACTCCACAAGCAACTGCGGTCGAGAAGACTTAGCCCTCGCACGAAGTGTAACCTGTATATGACGCTCATTAGACCGGTTGTTCTCTACGGGCACGAGACATGGATATTGCTCGAGGAGGACCTGCGTACACTCGGAGTATTCGAGCGACGAGTGTTAAGAACCATCTTTGGCGGCGTACAGGAGAACGGAGTGTGGAGGCGAAGGATGAACCACGAGCTCGCGCGCCTCTACGGCGAACCCAGTATCCAGAAGGTGGTGAAGGCTGGCCGGATACGCTGGGCGGGACATGTTGCGAGAATGCCGGACGACTGTCCTGCAAAACAGGTTTTCGCTACGAATCCGGTAGGAACAAGACGAGCGGGGGCGCAACGAGCGAGGTGGTTAGACCAAGTGGAGCGTGATCTGGCGAACGTGGGGTGCCCGAGAAATTGGAGAACGGTTGCTATGAACCGAGTGAATTTTAGGAATTATGTTCGTCAAGTTATGTCGTAAGACGGAATACTATGTAAATAAAAAAAATAATAACTAACAAATTTTTAACATAGTTATTAATGAAGGTCGCCACAGAACATGTAAATTTTTCCAACATTTACCCTACGTCACTGTGGTGTAAGTTTTTGATTTTTTTTAGCAACACCGCTAGTAGCATAGTGGTCATATCGCCTCTTATTCACAACTCCTATCTCTACCTCCCCGGAGTACCAGCTGGGATACGAGGAACCTAAGCGGAGATCAGATACCCAACCCCGGTGGATGCTTTGGTCGCATCCAGACTGAAAAGGTGGCCGTACGCGTCTGTTACCCAGGTCAGGGGCGGCGTGCAACAACAACCGAGCGCCTGTTCTCCAGGTCAGGAGTGGCTCAAACAGCGTCTGTCTCGCAGCGAGCGGCTAAATTTATGAAATGCGGCTCGCCTAGCTAAGTCCAAGATGGCATCCCCATCGCGGGATAGGGTCTTTAGGCTAACAATCTACTGCTCCTGATCTGCTGAATTGTTACAAAAACTGAGAGAAGAAATTACCGAATTGGAACTTTGGCAACGACTTTTAGCATGAAAACACGAACTAGAATCGGAACTTGGAAAGTTTTGACCTTTGCCCAGCCAGGTAAGCTGGCTCAACTTGCTTGAGAAGCTAGCCGCCTCAAGCTAGAGATATTGGGACTGAGAGAAGTCCGTTGGCCTAACACTGGAGAACACAAGACACAGTCTGGGCAAGTACTGCTTTACTCTCATGGCATACGTGGAGAACACGCTATTCGGGAACGAGGAGTTGGCTTCCTTTTAAGCCCGCAGTCCTACGCGGCTCTCATTAGATGAGAACCGATAAACAAAAGAATAATCGTAGCCAGATTCAGAACACGGGTTAGAAACCTTACAATGGTCCAGTGTTATGCGCCAACTGACGTTGCCGATTTGCAGGAGAAAGGGCAGTCAAATGAACAGCGTGGTTGAGAAAATTCCGAAGGGTGACATTCAAATCCATTTGAGCGACTTCAACGCAAAGATTGGCTCCGACAATCAGGACCTTGAGCGCATCATGGGGCGCCATGGTCTAGGACAGATGAGCGAAAACGGAGACCTGTTTGTAAAATTTTGTGGCAACAACAACATGGTGATCGGTGGATCGCTCTTCCCCCATCGACCAGCACATAAGGTCACTTGGGTATCTCGAGTTGGCCAAACAGAAAATCAAATTGACCACATCTGCTTCAGTCGAAAATGGAAAACAAACGAAGCAATGTTCGCAACAAACGAAACGCAGACATTGCATATGACCATCACCTCGTCCTTGGCGAGATACGACTGAGAGTTGAACGTGACCAACGGCGCGAAGAGAAAGTCCGGTGTCGATACGACGTCCACCGGTTGGAGAATCCAGAGCTGAAAAGGGCACAAGTTGAACAGCTAGAATTCCGAGCCTCGAAATTGCCGACAGACGGAACAGTCGGAGAACAGTGGAGAGGAATCAAGAAGGCCTTTATCACGACAAGCCGTGGTATTCTCGGTAAAGTTCGTGGAAGAAGAAGTGAATGGATGTCGGATGAAACTTGGAGGATGGTCGATGATCGCAGAAAAGCGAAAGTCGGAATTGAGCAGGCATGTACCGGGTCAGTCAAAGCAGCCGCCCGCTTACGATATGCGGAGCTGGAAAAGGCAGTTAAACGAACTTGTAGACGAGGCAAGAGAGCCTAGACAAACTCCCTAGCCGAAGAGGGAGAAAGAGCCGCCGCCAAAGCAGATCTCCGATTATTATATGATATTTCTTGCCGCCTCAGTGGTGCAAAGACTAATGCAAGAATGCCGCTGAAAGACCGAGCAGGTCAGCTACTGACAGATCGAACAGATCAGCTCAAGCGTTGGACTGAGTATTTTGAACAACTCTTTCGAGTCACAAATAGCGATGGCCAACAGAACCCGCAGCTCGAGGCACCAACAATGAGTCGCGTTAATGGCGTAAACTCGGAAGTGCCCTCGCTGGCTGAAATAAAAGCAGCAATCAAGGACATGAAATCCAACAAATTGCCTGGAATCGATTGCATTCCCGCTGAAATGCTGAAAGCCGACCCTGCCTTGTCAGCACAAATGTTGCACCGTATTTTCGCTGACATTTGGGATACTGCAATATTCCCGGTCAACTGGATATAGGGTATCCTCGTAAAGGTCCCGAAGAAAGGAGACCTGACCGAGTGTGGTAACGGTGTGGCTTAAATTTGATCTGTACAACTCTCAAAGTACTCTGCAAAGTGATCTTGAACAGGATCCAGGAGAAAATCGACGTTACACTCAGACGGCAACAAGCTGGATTCCGATCCGGACGATCATGTGTGGACCACATCACAACGCTACGAATCATACTGAAACAAATCAACGAATTCCAGGACTCTCTTCTGCTGGTTTTCGTTAATTTCGAAAAGGCATTCGACCGACTTAACCATGAAAACATCTGGGCGGCTTTAATGCGAAGAGGAGTACCAGAGAAACTAGTCCATCTGATCGAAGCACAATACGAGGCATTTTCGTGCAAGGTCTTGCACGACGGTGTCTCGTCCGTACCAATCCCGGTAACTGCTGGAGTGAGACAAGGATGTATCTTATCACCGCTACTTTTCCTCATCGTAATGGATGAGATTCTGACTGGATCGATCGACTGTGCACCGAACCGAGGATTGCCGTGGAATCCTTTAACAATGGAGCAACTGAACGACCTTGACCTGGCTGATGATATTGTATTGCTCGCCCAAACACAACCGGACATGCAGAGCAAACTCGACGACCTCACCGAAAGTTCCAAGGCAGCAGGTCTCAAAGTCAATGTCGGAAAGACCAAGTCGATGGAGATCAACACAGGAAATCCCTCCAGTTTCATGGTAGCTGGGCAACAAGTTGAGAAAGTGGAGTGCTTCCAGTATCTTGGTAGCCAGATAACGCCTGATGGTGGTACCAGGAAAGACATCGAAACCCGGATCAGAAAGGCCCGATTTGCGTTTGCGAGTCTCCGAAACATCTGGCGGTCACGCCAGATCTCTCTACGAACAAAAATCCGAATCTTCAACTCAAACGTCAAATCCGTATTGCTGTACGGGTGCGAAACTTGGTGCACATATGCGGTGACGACGCGAAAACTGCAAGTATTTGTAAACCGCTGCCTGCGGAACATCATCCGCGCTTGGTGGCCTGGCAACTGGATCTCGAATGAGGAACTACATCGCCGGTGTCATCAAAGGGCGCTAGAAATCGAGATTCGGGAACGTAAGTGGAGATGGATTGGGCACACGCTGCGAAGAGATGAAAACGAGATTTGCAGAGAGGCGCTTGACTGGAATCCAGAAGGTCATCGAAGAAGAGGCAGGCCCAGAAACTCGTGGCGGCGAAGCCTAGCCGCTGAAATCCGAACTGTCGACGAGAATCTTGACTGGGACCAGGTGAAGTCGCTGGCTCCGGATCGTCAACAGTGGAGGTCTTTTACCACGGCCTTATGCACCGGAGGATCGGCGCGGGATCATTAAGTTATGAATATTAATCCGCAAGTCAACTATCATACTTTAAGTCAATCGAAAATAAATCCTTCTTTGTTAAATTCTGACACGAGTCATTTTAACCCGATAAGTAGTTCCTTAATAAAATTCGATCTGTCCTTGACCGATGACATCCGTAGAATCCCAGATCACGTCCGACCCAACTTTATTTCTTCAATCTTTGCATCAAAAGTACGTGAAATTGATCCTTTAAAAATGTTCTATACTGATGGCTCTAGAATCGACGGCGCGACTGGTTTCGCAGTGTACAATGAGCGCTTTGAAGCTTCGTTCAAGCTTCGAGAGCCATGTTCAGTTTTCGTTGCGAACTAGCCGCAATTTATTATACCTTGGAACTCATTCGCACACTGATAGACCACTATTTCATCTATTCGGATAGGCTCAGCTCCGTTGAGCTCGATCGATGAAACTGATGAAGTGCTCTTCTAATTTTTTGCTGGAAATTTCAAGGATATTGGGCGCTCTGATCGAAAATTCTTATTCAAGGCAATGAGAATGAGGATCATTGGCTAAGGTGGGCGCGTTACAAGGTGAAATCTTTGAGAGGATAATAACTTACAATGAATATTGTTCAATACCTCGCACTTTAGCGATTAACGCTTGGCAGTCTAGCTGGGATATTGGCACAGTAGGACTTTGGCTCCATACGATTATCCCTAAGGTTCCGACGAAGGCATGGTTTAAGCATTTCAACCTGAGTCGCGATTTCATTCGCGTGGTTTCTCGGCTCATGTCAATTCACTACTTGCTTGATGCGAATTTGTTTCGTATACAACTAGTTACAAGCAATGTTTGTGTTTGTGGAAATGGCTACCACACCCAAAATTCAGCCTCTGTGCCAATGCACACTGGTACAGAACATCAATCTAGCGGAACTAAATTAATAGCGCCCAGGGATGAAAAGATAGACTTTTGGTGTCTTCGACAACATTGCATAATTTTACAAGGCGCATACTTTGAAATAAAATACAGAGTCAAGGGGTCCACCAATAGCAAGATAAAAATGCTAACTTTTTTGTTAAGCATTTTAGAGCTTTGGTTTCTTCTACAAAGTTGTTTATCTTAATAAAATACATAACTTTGCTGAACATGTCAAAGTTCTACAATTTCATTCTAAGGAGTTACAATGAAATTAAGAAAAATACCTTGAAAAAACAGTTTTTTAAATCTGAAACGTTGTAGGTAAGACAAAACAATTTTCAGTCTTCGAAACAAAGTTGTAAAATGTTAAGTTCTACAATCGCTTAGTACATTATGATGTGTTTTGAAATTGCTGAAGCGCTGCAGAAAGCATTTAGTGTAATATATTAACGATTTTCAAAGCAAAGTGGTTCGAATTGCGCAAATTTTCGCACCATCAGCCAATGTGGATTTTATTTTTGGTATTAAGAGGAATCATTTCCATATAAAACTAGCGTGGAACTCGGTGGAACTTGAAGCAATTTTAAGATTGAAAATCTAGTATTTTGTTCACAAATATCACTTTTTTTAGACACTTTATTAGTTTCTTTGATGCAATTTATTTGCAAAATTTGAGAAAAAGAAATAAATAGATGATTTAACCGGTTTTCCGTTTCAAATTTATCAATAGAATCTGTTCTAGTACATCATTATATAATTGATATCTGTACCAACACGTGAAAGTGATTTAATTTCAAAAGTGAACTAGCTTTCAGCTTTCAGTACCTGGTGGCAGGCCATCTTTGGCTCTATTTAACGATAAAAACACTTTTGAGATAATAAGTTTTCATTGGATTACAAACTCAATTTGAGTAAAGGATTTATGACCATTTTGAAACCAGAGCTGACAACACGTTGATATACACCATTTATTCCTGACCGAAGCAAATGTTGTAAAAACAAGTGTCTGAAAAAGTGATATTTGTGAACAAAATACAAGATTTTCAATCTTAAAATTGCTTCGAGTTCCACCGAGTTCCACGCTAGTTTTATATGGAAATGATTCCTCTTAATACCGAAAATAAAATCCACATTGGCTGATGGTGCGAAAATTTGCGCAATTCGAACCACTTTGCTTTGAAAATCGTTAATATATTACACTAAATGCTTTCTGCAGCGCTTCAGCAATTTCAAAACACATCATAATGTACTAAGCGATTGTAGAACTTAACATTTTACAACTTTGTTTCGAAGACTGAAAATTGTTTTGTCTTACCTACAACGTTTCAGATTTAAAAAACTGTTTTTCAAGGTATTTTTCTTAATTTCATTGTAACTCCTTAGAATGAAATTGTAGAACTTTGACATGTTCAGCAAAGTTATGTATTTTGTTAAGATAAACAACTTTGTAGAAGAAACCAAAGCTCTAAAATGCTTAACAAAAAAGTTAGCATTTTTATCTTGCTATTGGTGGACCCCTTGACTCTGTATTTTATTTCAAAGTATGCGCCTTGTAAAATTATGCAATGTTGTCGAAGACACCAAAAGTCTATCTTTTCATCCCTGGGCGCTATTAATTTAGTTCCGCTAGATTGATGTTCTGTACCAGTGTGCAATGGCGTGTAGTCAATTACATAGCATCATTGGTACAAGAAGATAACGCGATCGGTGCTGATTCGATTTGCGTCCATCGGCATTAGCCTCCCAGCGCAACCTAATTGCGTATGTCTGAAAGAAACAAAATAAAAACGTTTTTACTTCCCTCCATATCGCATCACAAGACGAAGAAGGATGGAAATAAATACCGGCCAACACCAGGCAGCCAGCGAACCGAGCACTGTGCGTGTGAATGTAGCAAAAACAACAACAAAAACATCCTTCTAATTCAATCCCTTCAATCCACCGGCAAACAACCACGGCTAAGCTGTGCGTGTGTATGTAGCAAAAGCAACAAGAATATATTCCTTCAATTCACCGGCAAACAAGCACCGGCCAAGCTGCCCGGCTTTAGCAGCTGTGTATATGTAGCGTGTGTATGTAATAGTAGGCAATAAGCAAAGCAAAGTTCTCATTCAATGGGTTTCCCGTTTCCTCCACTCCCGTTCCCTTTCCCGTTTCCATCGCAAGACAAATGAATACCTTGAAAGGAGGCCAAACGCCGGGAAGCCACTGTCGTGCGTTTCTTTTGTGATTGATCGGTGGCAGAATGCCTATGACAAATATCCCTCTTCCTGCATGAATCTCAAATAGTACACTGGTTAAGATGTCGGTCTGACAAGTCCATATGGTTGGTGATTTGAGTTCGATTCTCCCTACGGGCGCTGTGGTTTATATATTTATTTTCTTGTTTCTGGGATGAATTATCCAATAGGAACGAAATCCCATAAAATGTTTTTCTTGTTTTGCTTGAATGTAGTGGTCATGCATCATTTTAGTTGGGAGCCGAGTCCTTATGCCAGTTACGGTTTTTCAAACATATCATCTTCGGCACAGTGCACATTTCAGCGCATTATCGGCACAGAGATGTGCTAAATAGGCATTGGATTTTTGCAACCTCTTCTATGGGTGCATGACATTGATCATGTTGTGTGGACGTGTGAACGGTTTGATCGATCGAGGGCTTGGCTACTGGAAACCCTTAGGGCCCGAAAGGGCTCTGCGACGTAGTTCCACCTCCCCGTGGTGCAGAGTGGAAACGTGTCTGCAAGTCCGGCGTATTGCAGATGTACGGCCAAGAGAACTACACCAAACCCACTAGAGGCTGTCGACGGGTCTACCAAACCCGCGCGGAAGAAGTGGTGCACCCGGGTACTTAGGTACCAGTACTTGGGTGTGTTCGTGATGGTCCAACACGCTTTCGGGGGGTCATGACCCTGATAGGCGGACGTGACTGGAGGGAGAGCGATTGCCAACTCGTTTTGCGCTTCGGTGGGTATAGACCCGACTCGCAAAATGAGTAGATGCGCAAAGTGTTGGCCAATGGTGGGCCGATCACTTAGGGACGTGTTTTACACGTCAGTGTCCGAGAGGCACAGTTTGCCGGAGGTGTCAGGATTCGACACGCGTTTCTGGAAGTGTTGTGCCTGAACCGCGAGTGTGACCTGATGAGGGCGTTCTATAGCCCGATCTGCGCTTAGGGTGAGTCAAGCGCCCGACTTGAAGATGGAGTAGTTGCGCTGAGTGGTGACTTAAGTCAACACTAATTGTATGTTCGGAGTAGTCTGAGTCCTACACGTGCATTAGGGGGCTTACCCACCCCCCACCCCCTACCCCCCCTTCCTGTGTGTTTGAACAGAGAAAGTGTCGTCGACAACTCGCTTTGTGTTTCCGGACTTCCTGGACTGGATTCACAAAGTTAGTAGTTGCGCTGCGTGGGGACCTCATTCACACGATGAGATGTCGGCTCCTAACTCTTCAGAGGAGGGGTTGCGCATCGAACTGTGTTAGAATGAGGTATTCCTGACAGAGGATTCGGAAACGAGTATTGC
Source organism: Uranotaenia lowii (assembly GCF_029784155.1). Classification (NCBI taxonomy): domain Eukaryota; kingdom Metazoa; phylum Arthropoda; class Insecta; order Diptera; family Culicidae; genus Uranotaenia; species Uranotaenia lowii. Next base: position 247,902,071 of record NC_073693.1, read on the forward strand.
CTTGGAGCGCACCAGCGCGAATTGATCTCCCACTATTTAAGCAAAGTGTGTCCAACAGTTCGAGGTGGGAACAAAGGTCAGTGGCCCCAGGTGGACTTTATGGCGTAGGGGGTACAGTGTTCCTTAGCATTGTATCATGAGTCGTCCAATTGCACCCATGGACCCAGAGTAGCAAACTGTGGGGACGCGGTGGCTCGCTGCGCCTTGGAATGCAATCCGTAAATTGGATTTACCACCTGGGTTATCAACTTATAAAAAAAGGGCCCGAAGTAAACTACCTAGTGTTCCAATTCGAGACATCTATCTAATGCTAGGGGAGAGTGGAGTATCGTGGGCCAAGGGGAAACGTGGGGCACTTTTAATATCTCAGATGTGTGTTGAGATAAAAATCTCAAACCAACTGTCATTGTCGTCGCTTTGCGTGAGCATATCTTCCTATATGTTGTTGACTGAAATACGCATCATATGCTTCTTTTAAAAATTCCTAGAAAAAAATAGTTAGAAAAATTTACTTACATAATTAAAAAAACACCCGCTAATTTCATCGATGGGGAACCTAAAGTGCATAACAAAAATATGCTCATACGCTTATGATCTTAGTTTTGTCATGATCTTTCACGTGAAAAAGGATTTTTTGATGAAACATCAATAAGTCACACAAACGCAACCAACTCGCAAATCATAGCTTGTGGGGAATCGTGGGCCACACATCAGCCATCACATTAAGACCAAATATAATAGAGACCAATATTCACCACACTTGTTTTCCTCATACAGTGAGAAGGCGACACCATCAGCATCCTCTAGCGGACAAAATGGAAGCACTAATTCGAGAAATTCGTCTAACTTGTGAATAGCGTGTATTCCGGACTCGACTTGATCAGGGATGCCAGTTATAATAATTGGAATTGTTTATTTCAATTCTTGCACCATAAAAATTTTAGTGAATCAACTAACAAATAAAAAAGAAATGAAGAAAATATTTCCATATAATACTTGTTAATATTTCTGAACAAAATATAGATCTCAGCTATTAATTTAAGTTACCCTACTTATTTAATGTTAGGATTCATGCATGACACGCTAATGGTTCACGACCAATATCTTTGTGAAAGGAAACAAATAATGTTTAGTAAAATATTATATAAATAAAATTTGCCTAAAATATGCACAAAACCAGAAACAATGATGCGTTGTCATAGTAGAACCGGAAAATGGTCAAGAAACTGCAGAATTTAGTGAAGTGAAACATTTCGTAAATTTCTTTATTACTTAAACATACCTGCAGTCATTTTTCCTAGTCAAGCGCAGTCATATTTTCTATCCAGCGCTTCGATTATCCGTAAATAGCAGCTCTTAAACCGCACTGGTTTTTCGTACAAATTCACATCTGACGAAATCTGACGAATTTTCATTATATAACTTTGTTGCATGCACAAGTTTTTCAGCCAGCCAACCATTATGGCTGCAGACATTATAAACTTCATCAATGATAAGGCTCGAAAAACATCAACATTAAAATCAGTAGTTTTCTTTTTGATTCACTTGGAATACCTGGGATGGATTAAGAAACCGCTTCCAAAGTAAAACTTCTGCGTCATCTGTTGACCGAAGATACCTCAGTAGGTTGGCCAAAAATATGAAAAAAAAAAGATTAGCGCCTAATGAACTGATTTTTTAAAAACAAGAAATCAATAAATATTTTAATATTTTTGTTATGAGTTTTTTTATAAATCTAGGCCCAGAGAACGAGCACTTTATGCCCAGTTGGTTTCGAGGATTTAGCTGGCGGCGAAAAAGATTTAAATTCTGACATCAAATCACATTTCTCAAATAAGCGGAGTTTAATTTTTTTAAAGTGTACCTAAACTCAACAAAAAAGGAATGAAAATATGTTCGGACGGCATCCCTGATCAGCATTTCGACAGCTCCAGATAAACATTTTGAAATGGCACAAAATGTTATTCTGTATTTGTTTTATTTATAGAGACAAAAGTATGCAACAGAATTGTTTTGTTCTTCCTAATTTGAACCAATTGTACTGAAATAAAAAAAAACTCTTTCGGAATAAGATAAAATGCATCCGCTCAGCTCAGTATGGCATGTATGTTGGTTTTGAAATGAACATTTTTTGTTATTTCTTAAATCTTTACTATTACAAACAAATGATAGTCTTAAACACATGTCATTGAAAACTATTGAAATATAACTGAGAATAATTATTGATAATCTTTTTTGTACCTTCATTTTTGAATTTCCATTTTTTATAAACTTATCAATATAAAATTTTTGTCTCTTAGCTATTTTTTTTTAATGTTTATTGAGCTTCCGCTTATTTATATTTGCCGTTTTGTATGACATATTCATAATTTGTTGCTTTGCTTTGATCAACATATTTAGGTAGGGGAGAGTGGGGTATCGTGGGCCATGGGGAAACGTGGGCCACTTTTAATATCTCAGATGTGAGTTGAGATAAAAATCTCAAACCAACTGTCATAGTCGTCGCTTTGCGTGAGCATATATTTCTATATGTTGTTTACTTAAATACGCATCATAAGCTTCTTTTATTTATTAAGCTAGAAAAAGTTAGAAATATTTACTTACATAATTAAAAAAACACCCGCTAATTGCATCGATGGAGAACCTAAAGTACATAACAAAAATATGCTCATACGCTTATGATCATAGATTTGTCATGATCTTTCACGTGGAAAAGGAATTTTTGATGAAACATCAATAAGTCACACAAACGCAACCAATTTGCAAATCATAGCTTGTGGGGAATCGTGGGCCAGACATTTTGAACCACCTTTATTTTTATGTTTTTATACACATTCAGAACTTAAAATTCGTTTTTCCTATCTGTAAAGTTATCTTATGCCACATGAAGAGTTATGAAAAATATTCGTCCATCCTATAAAAGAAATTTTGCCAAAACGTTCGCGAGCTAGGTTTTGGAATCTATTCGATCATACACAGCTCTATTTTTTATTTCATCATCTGAAATTGCTTAAAAATAATGAAATGAATCATAAAATCACAGTTTTGGGTCAACTCATAAGCTTTGCATGTTATTTGGTCAATTTGGATTTAGTGGCCCACGATTCCCCACCATTTTTCAAAATCCAAAAAATATGGCTTTTTTTCCAACAGTCAGAATTTAGGGAAAATAACTTTTTTTAAATTTAAAAAAAATACCTTATGATACCTTGAAAATAAAGAAAACCATGCGATTTTTTATTTTCATTTTATCTTTAACAATGAAGAAGTTATGGAACAACGAAAAAAAGTGGCCCATGATTCCACACTCTCCCATACTTATTTGCCAATACCCTAGCACACGAAATACAAAAAAAAAAGTTGTTAAAACTGAAAATGAAGATATAGATAAAGTTAGTTTAGTGGAGTTCGATTTAAATAAACTAAAAGGAGCAAATATTTGATTAAGAATATTTAGTTTGCTTGTTTACTCGTCAAGTGCTGGTGGAAATTCTCAATGCATGCTATGACAAAAGTCTAAAATCGGTGCTGGCAGATTTTATCGTGGATGTCGTAAAAGGTGAATGTTAATCTAAAAGTTATTCTTTCTCTGCTTAAGGAAGACCCGAGATCTGTCATAGTTACAAGGAATTTTAGCTGCATCCCACTTGCACTAATGGAAAATCATAACCCAAATTCGGCAGCGCTTATTCAATATTTTTCTTTAGATATTTATAAAGTCATAATATATTAGTCATTTGTTACGAATGCTTGACCTAAAACGTTTCTGACATTCACTTGTGATTCTTTTTTTTTAAACTTTGCGCTAAATCAATTGTCATATCAAAATCACGATGTTTAAAGGTTTGGATAACGTTTTGAGAGTTGTAAGAATTTGCACTGTTAATAAATTAATATTTATTCAAAAAGTAATCATTTTACTTTCCGCCTTTGCGATATGCTACGCCACACTTTTTGCGATTCCCAGTTGAAAAATCAGGACACCTGGCATCTCTGATCAAAGCTCCGAAAAAAATCACAGTGTAATACTTCCATTTCTGTCGCCAGATAGCGCTATTCGTGTCTCCCGTTTTCTCGTTAAGTGGTGTATATCGGTTTAAGTATATCTGTTAAGACCTTAAAATACGTTTTACCTATCTGCAAAGTTTTCTTATACCAAATGAAGAGTTCTGAAAAATATTTTGTCCATCCTATATAAGAAATTTTGCCAAAATGTTCGCGAGCCATGTTTTGGAATCTATGCGATCATACACAGCTCTCTTTTTTATTTCATCATCTGAAATTGCTTTAAAATAACGAAATGAATAATGAAATCACAGTTTTGGGTCAACTCATAAACTTTGTATGTTATATGGTCAATTTTGATTTGGTGGCCCACGATTCCCCACCATTTTTCAAAATCCAAACAATATTGCTTTTTTTTCAAACAGTCAGAATTTGGGGAAAATAACTTATTAGAAATTAAAAAAAAAAACCTTATGATACCTTGAAAACGTAGAAAACCATACCATTTTTTTTATTTTTATTTTATCTTTTATAATAAAGAAGTTATGAAACAACGGAAAAAAGTGGCCCATGATTCCCCACTCTCCCATACTCTATCTAATGCTCGTCTCGTTGTTTCGTTAATAGAACAAACTTTCATCCGACGCGTTCTACAACACCAGGAACAAGGGTGACCAGGAAACGAAAAACCCTGAGGTAGCTATCGAGCCACAGCTACAGGAAGCCACCACTGATCCAAGATGGAAATCTGTTCTCGAGAATGACCCTACACAATCCTCTTCTCTTTCCTCAAGTCAAACAAATTTTAACAGTTGAGTCGCCGCGACGATTACGGCTCGCCTTTCTACTATCACAACGACAACACAAGTGAAGTGAATACTCAGCAAAACAAAACTTTATGAGTTAAATGATTTATTTAAACTGTTTGTAAATAAAAAAAATTAAAGATGATCATATTCGGATTCCTAATGAATTTCTAAAATTGTTAAGACCTTTAATAATTTATATTCAATAAATTCTAATCGTGTCCTCAGACTGCATACACGAAAAATTCAAAATCTGGAAAACTTTCCTTGTTTAATTCAATTCAATCTTTTACTTGTTGCTCTGAGTTGAATATTTCTTTTTTGAAGGAAAAAAAACAACATCACCAATGCATTGCACCCTGTTTTCCACTTCAAAGTTGGTTCACTGTCTCCTTTTTAATACTCCACATTCATGAGATTGCTTAAGTACATTTTCAGTTTTCTCCCGTACAAACGTCAAGCATACCTGGACAGAAACAGAGGTAGACTGCGAAACATTTTCCCATCCATTGCTTGGGTTGGTTGAGTTCCTTCCGTTCGTCGTTGCAGAGAAGAGTTTTCTGGAAGCACACATTTTTTGGCTATTTTTTTTTTGCAAAGAAGCTAGCGAGAAAAAAAAAGAAACATAACAAAACACTTGAAAAGATCAAAAACGTAAACCGTAAGAAGTGCACGAAAGTGTATAAAAACTGCAACACGAATGAAAAAATCAAACATACCGAGCACATCGAAAATGTTTGATAGTGACTGCCGGTTGTGCTCCTCGTGTAAAATTGAATCAGGAATGGTAAAAAAAAATGCATCAGATTCTGGCACAGAAAGTGTTTGAACCTAGTTTGAAACATTTTTCTACGTACCCACCTTCCAACATTCTCAACCCCATTCCCGGGTAAGCTTTTACTTTTCGATAATATGAGTGAAACTTTAATTTGATGGTTTGCTTCTGCCGGTATCATTTTGGTCTCATAACTGCTTCCTTCAACTTGCCGAGATGGAAACTTTGCGGCTTCTGACAACGCAACACTAGAACTTCGTATAAAAAATTAAGCTCGCTTGATAATTTCGCGTTTTCAACAGGAACAAATACTTTCTATGAAGGAAATAAATATTATATTATGATAATGCATAAAAAAAACTGAAAAAATCGCTTTTTTTTGTAAGAAAAAATTCTACTTTATTCTAGGTATCTCCTATCGGCCAGCGCACACTTTTTTCAGTAATGATATTGATCAATTTTTCAAACTTATACTTCGTCTTATCTGTATTTTAGGGGGCTACATCCTTCTCCTTCAATTTCTGCTACTTTTCAGTCCAAAACTTCTCTCTTAAAAGAAACTGAGTGCAATTTAGTGGATATAACTATTTCGGAATTAACAAAAATTGATTATTTTTGAGCCAATTTAAAAAAAAAATTTAAATAGAATTTCTGCTGGCAAAATCTGACAATAACGAAGTTAAACCATCATGAGATTAAACTGAAAGTAAAATCGGTTAGTATAGATCGTAGGTTGTGAAGGGTACATACAAGATTACTTTTTTAGGCTTTGAAAAACAGAAAAAATCTAAATTTTTCTTTTGAAAATTGTTTTTTTTCCACAGGAGCAGAATTTTGGAAAATCATTTTATTTTACACGAAATAACCAGCAAATACATACTTTAATATATTCGAGACCTTGCCACGAGTAAACATGGTGTAGGATTCAAACACTAGAATTTGTTTGGAATAGGGTAATGCATAAGTTTTGACGTCCATCAGAAATCATCTGTACCATAGCCTCGGTTCTGGCTATACAGCCTGCGAGCTCTGGAACTATCAAAAAAATGTTGATTGAGGTTAGGTTAGAATGACTCATTACTAGGAAACACTGCCAGCTTATCGGAGAATTTTTTTTTTTGAAATTTCAGATCTACCCTTAGTTTTTCGCTTATTGAAAATTAAAAATGCTGGTATGAGACTTGACTCCCTTGGTGACGCTTAACCGTAGTTGCCGATCATGTGCCGATCACTCAAATGCTTGATATGACTTTGTGGACATTTTTGACAGTGTTTGCATACTTTTTCTCCACTCACACACAGTAATTCTTTGAATAATCAACGGTTTTGTTAGCTATCAATTTAATAATGATGGATTCTGAAGGAAGCTGTGAAATATGATTTTTATCTTATTTTCTTGCATCGTGAATATCTCACAATCGCGTGAATTTCAAATTTTGAAAAAAATAGGTCAGATAGAATCAATTATAGGCAACAAAATGCTGTCAAAATTTTTAATGTCTGATTACTGGTAAATGAGCTATTAACAAAAGAATGTGTTTCATTTCTAAGAGAATTAAACTTCATTATTTGACCTTAATTACGCAGAAACGGTTTTTATTGGTTCAATAAGCTCTTACTTTTTGATTGATCACGAATCTAAATTTTGACACCAAAGCTATCATTTGAGTTTTGAGACTCCAGAATCCCAGACTAAGTGCAGTTTGGGGCCACTTTAAAAAGAAACAAGCTATGATGTTCGAAATTTTACTATCAGAATGCATATGCGATTGAAATATTACACTCTGGGTATTATTTTGTAGCGAAATTCTGAAATAATAACTTTTAAACACATTCTCGTAGATTTTTCGATTGGCATTTTCAGTCAAAAATAATATTGATCAAAAACAGTGCGTTTACATATTATCCGACGTTTCGGCCTTTGGTCTTGGCCTTCTTCTAAGGAGAATCTACAATTTTATTTTATTTTTGTGAAAATTAATTAACATCTAATAAACTACTTTTATAAATGGGTGTTGCACTTACTAGGTATTGTACTGTAGATCTGGCTTTGGGTGTGGGACTAGATGGGAGCTTACAACTGAATGGTACAGCAAACCCATTGCTTCTGGCAGAATATTGAATTATTTGTCTCTGCATAGTCTCAGAATGAAGATCAATGTTGCCTACAATTTTGTACAACGAGTGAAAAGTCTAAGCAAAAACCTAAATAACCAACAAATCAAACAGATAGTCCTAGAACAACTTAAACAAAACAACTGCCCATCCACGTTGATAAATCGAATTTTCAATCGAGTCGTCACCAAACATGAAAGCAACATCGCCAACATAGAAAGCTCTTCACAACAGGAACAAACAGTCAGTGGATACATTGCTCTACCCTACATACCCTACCTCAGCGAGCGCCTGACGAAAATATTTCGAGAAGATTACCCCACTTGGAGAATTGCATCAAAATCTAATAACACCGTAGGAAACTTTTTTACAAAAGTTAAAGACCCGTTAAACATAATGCTACAACATAATATCATCTACAAAATTCCATGCCAATCTTGTCCGGGGCAATACGTAGGCCAAACTAAACAACTTTTGAAGAAACGTATATCAGCTCACAAATCAAATCAAACGAAATTGGATAGCATGCTTTCAAAAGGTTTTGATTACATCAGCCAGGAAATTAAAGCTCTAGCCGATAGCACGACAGCAATGATCAAGCACTGCGTATCATACCAGCATCGGTTTGATCTTGCTAACACAACCGTTCTCGACCGCTCCTACCAGCATAAACGCCTAAACTCTCTCGAAAGCTACCACATCAAGGCAACCGCTCACACAGTAAACTTCAGAACAGATGTCGAAGAAGTTTCTCCCGTATACACCGACATCATCCATGAAGTAAGTTCCCACAACAAGAAAGCTCCGACCAAAAACAAACCAACGAAACCAGCCATCCAGTCAGTCATCATCATATCATCATGAACAATCACCTATAAGTTTAAGTAACCAAACTGATATACTCCAACAATTGTAACACATATTCAACACACACAGTATAATATTATCATCCAAAACACAAACCAATATCTTTACTCCATTTCCAACCATATATTTCACTAATACCAAAACATGCCAAACGTAAACAATTCCAAAAAACAACAAAACAGTTAAGAGTAGGCCTATAAGAAATAGTAGACAGCTATTACAAGTGAAACACTAATTAAAATGTGTAAAACCCCATTTCGCAAAAAACTGTAAGTCACAATATTTATCTCTACGCTCCTAAAAATCATAACACATAGTTTACCGACAGCAGAACCACCGTAGCAAAAGCTCCCATCTAGTCCCACACCCAAAGCCAGATCTACAGTACAATACCTAGTAAGTGCAACACCCATTTATAAAAGTAGTTTATTAGATGTTAATTAATTTTCACAAAAATAAAATAAATTTGTAGATTCTCCTTAGAAGAAGGCCAAGACCAAAGGCCGAAACGTCGGATAATATGTAAACGCACTGTTTTTGATCAATATTATTTTTGACTGAAAATGCCAATCGAAAAATCTACGGAAATCAACCAGTCGTTAAACAAATTTATTGAAAATAAACACATTCTCAGAATCTGAAAATAGAAGAACATTTGAAATCGCTAAAAAGGTTTTATTCCTTATCTGAAGGGTTTGCGTCGAGGGTCTTTATCTTTCCCCTAATATTTCAAATTTGATAAATGATTTTGACTAAAAACCGCATGATTTATTGCATATAAAAAAATTCTAGAGAAATGTGACCATAGAGTTGTACGTGATAACATACTGTATTGCCTATTGCATTTATAAAGTGTATTAAAAAAATACAACACTTTGTTTTTTGAATAACTTTTGAATGCATAGATGAAAATTGATGAAATTTTCAGTGAAGCTACCCAGTAATATAACGTGTACTTGAACAAAGTTTGGTGACAATTTGTCAAGTGATTTTTGAGATAGCGTCTGATACAGAAGGTTATATGCATTTTTTTTGGACAAAATCGTGAAAAATCCAGAAAAGTTTCAATGAGAGACCCAAAAATAGCTGGAAATCAACTATTTGACCAACATTCACATGGAAAATTGTTTCAGAAGTCTTAGATGATCCAATAGCGAGCTAAAATCTGAATAAAAGTGTAGATTATTGATTCCATGAAGTGAAAGAAATGTGAGAGGTTTTTTCAAGCTCAACCCGAAAGTATGAATAGAGGAAGTAATAAAAAAAAAAAGTCAAATTTGGCTTAAAAATTGGCCTGACTTTACTTTTACAAGGTAGTAAAGCTGCCCACCAGTAAAATAAACAAAATACGGTGGTCAAATCGTACGCAAAATTTATAATGGACAGCAAACCGAACTCTTTAGTCATTTGGCAGGATTCCAACCAGAAACTTTTCGTTGACAAGTTTCGCCTGGATGTTCCGGAGATGAACAAGAAGAAAAAATGACGAATTTAATGTCTAGTACTTGAAGAGGCTAACTTTCTGTGGAAACTGCAAATAACTCAGTCTTTCATATGGATTGTCACGATGATTGGCTGAAAAAACAAAGAAGACTGTCTCCAAACGCGACCATTTTCTTTGCAAAGCTGTTCAATAGGTTCCACAAAAGTTATACTATGTTTAATTTAGGACTGGAATATTGCCATTACGCAGAAACGGTGGTGGAGTACGGCTCGGTGGTCGAGTGGTTAGCGTGGTAAGACGGTAATCGCTGGTCCACTGATGGCATGGGTTCGATTCCCGTCTAGGTACTGGGTGTTAAATGTTAATCTTAAGTTGTCCACGTCATTTATTCAGTCTGTAAAGCCTAAATCGGCTAAGACGGTGTATGTCTTTAAAAAAAAAGTCAAATATGTTGTTTTTTTGCCGAAGGAGGACTATCGGCTGAATTGATCCGTTGATGTGATCCGTCGATGTTTTTTTACACAAATTGTTATAACTTCGATCGAATTCAAGGTTTTGAGTTGTTTTCAAGGTCAAGCTTTAGGAAACAGCAAAAGTAATTGAAAATTGCCTTGTTTTGAAAAAACAGTTGGTTCATAGTATGCATTATGGATGGCACACGTGTTTAAAGTCGAAAAATTTCTTCATTGGACGCTATCTCAAAAACTACTTGAAAAAACATCACAAATTTCGCTAATGTACACATTACGTTACCAGGTAATTCGCTGAAAATTTCATTAATTTACACCCATGCATTCAAAAGGTATTCACCATACAAAGTGTTGAATTTTTTTTTTCGAATACACTCCTTATCTATGTATTATTAACCAAATTCTTACTTTTGGGAAAAAATCTGGAGAACAAGCCTGGTAGGTAGTTAAAAACCTTTCCTTACCTCAAATATTTCTCGAAATAAAACTGAAAAAAATCTGCCGAAAATTCAGTGGTTTTGAATATGTATGAAGTATGTCTGTAGATAATCCACCATACGCATATGCACATAAAAAAATACAGTACAATTTGTTTTTTTTTTTGTTTAAACTCTCAAATAAAGTATATAAATCCGTGCAAAATTCGTCCTTTTCAATGAAATCCGAGTAACCAGGATCGGACCGGACATTTCCCTTATTTTGTATAAAACATCCGAGCAAACCCGGATAAAACCGGACAATTTGTCAACCTTATTGAAAATATTATCAAAATATGCCAATTTGCTGAATGAGTGCTCTATCTCTATTAAATGCAAAGTTTAGAAGCTTTTGGTTCAAAGCATACTTTAAATTTGTTTTTTATACCTAACTATTGTTAGTTTTGAGCTCACATAAATATGATCGTCGCAACATTTGATGAGGCATTTAATACCTACGCACATTTTGCACTAGATCCTAGGTCACTTACACTTTCCAAAGTTATCGCAATTTAAAGTAATGTTTTACCTTTTTCCTGGACCAAATGCCGGATTGCAGTCTATTCTATAGCAAAAACGATTTTTGTTGAATTTATCCAACGTTTCAATTCGTTTTGGATCTTCCTCAGAGAATAAAAGTTTTACTTTAAAGTTATTTTTGACCGATCACAAAATATTTGTTGTGAGATACCTAAAAAGTGTCGTTTTATTGTTGTCTATTCAGCTGGTCTTTTACGACTGTCTATTTATCTGTTTTTCAAATATTCCGGATTAAATCGTGTTTTATAATAATGTGTAGTGATTGACTAACTGGGTAATTTTTTTATCGGATAAAATCCGGTTGTCCGGGGATTTTGGAATAAATTTACCTATTCACTTTTCACCTTTTATTTTTGTTATTTCTAAATGTCAGCTTGTTCTATGTGGTGGATTTTATTCGTATTTTTTTAATGTGTTTTGGATTTTCGTTAATTGATTTTATTGTTTTGAAAATATTTTGGCATACTTAGGATGAATTTCATCTGTATCTATTTGAAGTATATGGTGAAGAGAAAGTTCACTGGTGTTGGGAAAAAATGGTAGAAATTTTGACACTTACGGCACATTTTGAAAATTTTCCTATGCAAAAACATTTTCAAGATCTGTGGCCTTCTATTTTTTTTACAACACGTGTTGTATTTTCGCATGCTGTGATGCAAAAATAGCAATATTTCTATCACATACGGCTGAAATAGAAACAATGTTGTAAAAAAATTCAACACCCCGGATCTTGAAACATCTCTGCATGGTAAAATTTTCAAAATGTCAAAATTTCTACCACTTTCTCCCTACACCAGTGAACTTGCTCTAATAAGGTGTGGTTTTAATGAGACAACTTTCTAACATCCGTAGTTTTTCCTTGATTGTCTCTCCTGCCGCTGATTTTCTAACATCCGTAGTTTTTCCTTGATTGTCTCTCCTGCCGCTGATTTTCTAACATCCGTAGTTTTTCCTTGATTGTCTCTCCTGCCGCTGATTTGGACTCCAGAATCGAGTTTGTTTTCGGAGTTTAGCTTTTGTCGAGCCATTTGTTTGTTTGCAACTCTAAAGCATTTGTGCAATGTTTTTGTTATTTGTGTCGAAAGATTTTCAATATTGGTCAGAGAACGGTACAGTGCCGTGTGAAGGACCCGTCCATGGAGGGGGGTTTCCGAAATTCAAATTTAGCTAAATATAATAACAATACCAGAAATACAAAATTAACAAAGAAATGCATTTTTAACACCATTTTCTTACTCATGATTATCATGATAATATATCACTCAAAAAATAGTACATTTTACTGGTAAAATAAATCAAAATTTCCAAAGCAATTCACAATGAAAGTTTCAAATCAATGATATTTTCCGGAAGTCATTGAAAATGTTTTGAAAACTAAGTTCCTTATGTTGAACTAGAAATTTGCTTAAAATAATTTCTAAGCAGTCTAGTTTAAAAAAATTGAAATAAATATTTCCAAAACATCGATTCAAAATAATCTGAACTAAAAAATAAATGTCAGATCAGGTAAAAAAAAATTTATTAGAGACGAGAAAAAAACATTAACCCAGATAAATAGTAAAGAAAATGATAATAAATCAGGTAATCAGGCAGGGCCTTAAAACATCAGGCAAATTCTTAAAAATCAGGAACATTGGCATCTCTGGGCAAGTGTACAAGTTGTTAGATTTTTTTTTGAATTCTTAAGAGAAAACTAGAGATTTATCATTATTAACATTAAGCCATGGTTCAAATGCACATAATTGTTTCAATTTTTTACATATATCGTCAAATAGCACATCAAAACGCATTTTAATTTCATCTGTTTTTTTAAATAAAAAAAATTAAAAAATATCGAAAAACTTTGTTATTAAAAATCGTTAAAAGGTTTTTAAAATTGTTTAAAAGTTCATCCGGGATCATAAAATATTCTCCAAAAAAAAAAACATTTCATGGCTCTCTTGATGTGGCTATTTTCATTTGAAGACATCTAAACAGATAATTCATTCTTTAAAAAGATATAACAGAAATAATTAATCCCTCTTTTATTTTTATCGTAGCAGGCTGTGACTAATTTTTGAACTTTTATGATATTGGGAACAGTCTAACTAGTCAACGTTCTGAGAGCAAGTTCCCTGGTGTTGGGAAAAAGTGGTAGAAATTTTGACATTTTGAAAATTTTACCATACAAAAATGTTTTCAAGATCTTTGGGCGTTGTATTATTTTACAGCACTGTTTCTATTTCAGCCGTATGTGATAGAAATATTGCTATATTTGCATCACAGCATGCAAAACTACAACACATGTTGATTAAAAAATTGAGAGCCACAGATCATGAAAATGTTTTTGTGTGGCAAAATTTTCAAAATGTCAAAATATCTACCACTTTTTCTCAACACCAGTGAACTTGCTCTTAAAAATATATAATCAGTTATTTTTAGACCACCAATCGAGCAGGTTCTACTTTCTTTCCACTCCTACCCCCAAGAGGTTATGGGCCGAGGAGCTTACGTTGCCTAGTAACCAGTCAACAACGGAGAAAAAAATTTCCTCAAGCTAATTGAAATGGAGAAAATTCAAGTTCCGAAGCTGAATAAATCGAATTACAGCAGCTGGAAGTTCAGCACCGAGCTGCTGCTAATCCGGGAGGACCTCTGGAAGTGTATCACCGGGACGATACCAGAAGCACGGGCTGCGACGGAACGTGTCCCCGGAAACGAAGCCGAAATCGAAGCCTGGAAGTACGGGGACCAACGAGCACGAGCGAAGATCGGTCTGATAATGGAGAGCAACCAGCATGGCCTCCTCAAGCAGACGACCACAGCTCGTGAAGCATGGGACAAGGACTACTTCGAGTACCCGACGCTTACATCCAAGGTTTTGTATTTGCGGAATTTGATCTCCAAGCGATTCTTTGAAGGCGACGACATGGAGAAGCACGTGAACGAGATGGAAGAAGTTTTCGACTACCTATCCGTGGCCGGGTTGAAGCTCGACAAGAAACTGCAGAAAGCGCTGGTGCTGAGTAGCCTTCCGAAATCGTTCAACGCCCTGACGACCGCGTTGGAGAGCCGGGCGGACAACAAACTTACATTAGAACTCGTGAAAACCAAGCTGATCGACGATGTGACGAAGCAGGGAAGCTACGATCTGGAATCCGTTCTGAAGGCTGGATCTGGTAAGAAGGTAATTGTCTGCCATTATTGTCAGAAGCCGGGCCATAAGCAGACGGATTGCCGGAAGCAAGTAAGCGACCAGGAAAAGGACTCCAGAAGCGCCCCGAAAAATCGGAAAAATCCACCCAGAGCGAAGGCAGTGCGTGAAACGACGAATGGAAATTGTGCTTTCACGACGAAGCGGACTGTACAACCGGAAGCTGAGTCGTCGACTCCGGGGCGACATCCCACATGTGCGCCGAACGAGATTTCTTTCAGAGCCTGGATGAAACCATCAACGAAAACGTCACGCTGGCTGCGAAAGGCAAAGGGACGTGCAAAGTGGGTTGCTGCGATCTGGAAGGCAAAAATCGTCTATCACGCTTTCGGATACTTTGTTCGTATCGAATCTGGAGACCAACCTGATCTCGGTGCGCAAGCTGGTTGTTAAGGGCGGTGACGTGATTTTCGACACCAAGAATTGCAGGATCATGAAAGGGACGCAAGTTGCAGCTGTGGCGGTTGTGGCCGGTGGGTTGTATTGCATCGAGAACGCCCACAACGCCATGAAGGTAGAAGAGAAAACGCACACGCAGGATTGCCAGCACGCGTGGCACAGAAAGATGGGCCATCGAGACAACGATGCCGTCCAGGAGCTGTTCAAGAAGAAGCTAGCAACCGGCATCAAGATCACCGATTGTGGCATACGGTCCGCGTGCGAGTGCTGCCAAGAGGGTAAACTTGCACGACTTCCGTTCCCGAAGAAAACGAAGAAGCGATCGAAAATGCCGCTGGACCTGATCCACGTGGACGTATGTGGGCTCATGAAAAATGTCACGCCAGGAGGATATCGGTACTATCTGACAGTCATCGACGACTTTTCCCGATACACAACCGTGTATTTTTTGCGGGAGAAATCCTATGCTGAGGAGAAGCTGAAGGATTTCGTTTTGGAGGCAAAGACGACATTTGGCAGACCGCCGAAGGTCGTGCGCTCTGACAACGGTGGCGAGTTTAAGAACAGGTCGTTAGAAAGGTTCTTCAAACAAGAAGGAATCAGACAACAGACCTCAACGCAACACACCCCATAGCAGAACGGAACAGCAGAACGCAAAAATCGTTCCCTGAACGAAATGGCGCGGTGCATGCTGCTGGACGCAAGGCAACCGACTGGGCGGAGGCTTTGAACACGGCCAACTACCTACAGAATCGACTACCGACTAGGTCGATGGATGTCACTCCCTATGAAGCGTGGTGGGGCGAAAAGCCAGACCTGAGTCACCTACAGGTTTTTGGTGCGGATGCGTACGTGTGGATACCGAAGCAGAATCGAACGAAGTTTGATGCAGCAGCGCCGAAGATGACTTTCGTTAGTTATTCGACGATCGCTTCTCTTTGACCGACAATTTTCAAACTAATCCATTTCCTATCGTTGATGGGGACGTTCTCGGTGAGCCAGCAGATGACGAGGAAGGATTCGAGTCGGATTCCGAAGATACGTTCACCGAATCGGACGACAACACCACACTCACCGAAAATCAGCACGCCGATAAGTGTGTCAAGCCGATCGAACAAAGGGGTACCGCCACTCCGATTTCCCAAAGTCAGCAGCCTGGTAAGCCAGCAAACGAGTGAACCGAGAATTCTAGCAGAAGCACTAGCGAGTCCCGAACGAGATCACTGGAAAAATGCTATCGATGAAGAGTATGTTGCTCTTCAAGAAAACTCCACCTGGGACATCGTTACCCTCCCCCCAAACCGGAAGCCGGTCGGCTCCCAGTGGATTTTCAAGAAGAAGCTGGACGAGTGCGGGAATGTTGCAAGATACAAGGCCCGGCTAGTTGCCCAGGGATGCAGCCAGAAATTCGGTACTGACTACGACGAGGTTTACGCCCCGCTTGTGAAGCACACCACGTTTCGGGCACTCCTGTCGGTAGCAGCACGTCGGAAGATGCAAGTGCAGCACGTCGATATCAAGACGGCATATTTTTACGCAGAGATCTTGGAGACCGGAGCAAGCAGGAAGGGTCTGGAACCAGACCATCACCGACGTTCTGAAGCAGCTGGGATATGAAGCTACGGAAGCGGACAGCTGCCTTTTCGCGAAGAAAGATGATAGGTTATCATTCATTCTACTCTACGTAGATGACATGCTGATCGCCACCAACGGCAGCAAGGAGTACGAGCGAGTCGAGAAAGAATGACCTTAATGCGTTGAATTCCTATAAAAAAGGAAAAAAAAGTACGAGCGAGTACAGAAGCGCTTAGAGAAGGAATTCAAGATTTCCTGTCTGGGCGATGTCAGCAATTATCTTGGCATCCGTGTTGAGCGGCAGGAAGACGGAAGTTTCCTGTTGAGCCAAGAAAGTTACATCGAGAGAATATTAACGAAGTTCGGGATGGAGCAAGCCAAACTATCGCCGTTTCCGATGGACCCCGGCTACGTCACGGCAGAGCAAAAAGAGGAGAAAGTAATGGCCACCATCGAGAAATACCAGAGTCTCGTGGGAAGTTTACTCGACGTCGCCGTATGCACACGGCCCGATCTGGCAATCACGGCGTCCATCCTCGAGCGTAAGGTCAGCAAACCAACGGAACGTGACAGGACAGAATCAAAACGAGCCTTGCGGTATTTGAAGGGTACTGCTGGACTGAAGCTGCGACTGAAAGGAAAAGGTCATCTCGAAGGTTACGCGGTCGTGCGGACAGGAAGTCGAATTCCGGATTTCTGTTCAAGCTTGGCGGTGGAACGATCAGTTGGACAGCACGAAAGCAGGAGTGTGTGACAATATCTTCCATCGAAGCGGAATATGTTGCATTCACTGAAGCTAACAAGGAGCTACTCTGGCTCATGAAGCTGATGCAAGGACTTGGCGAGGACATCAAGCAGTCGATGATTATCCACGAGGACAACCAGAGCTGCATCAGTATGCTGAGTGCTGAAGGTGAAACCAGACGGACGAAGCACATCGATACCCGATACAATTTCGTTCGGGATCTGACCAGGACTGGAATCGTCAACGTCAAGTATTGTCCGACGGAGAATATGTTTGCAGACATGCTGACAAAACCCCTAAACCGGATCAAGTTGCAGAAGATGACGGAGAAGATAGGCCTGCAGAACATCGTCCTTGAGGAGGAGTATTGAAGCATGAAGATAGCAAGTGCGATGTGTAACATGCCATGATTTTATGATGATGTAAAATTAGTTAGAAATATATCATCAGTTATTGTTAGACCACCAACCGAGCAGGTTCTACTTTCTTTCCACTCCTACCCCCAAGATGTTTTGCTTAGCCATGCCAGCGATCTTGAAATTCGAAATGCACTTGTTAAAAATAAATCAAGAAATTTATCTTTAATTTTAAATATTTTACTAAATAGCACTTCTCGTTCAATGATTTAAGATTGATATTAGTAGTCAAACTAGCAAAGCTAATTTGAAGCTTATTCTTAACCATGAATTGGAGTCCAAGTCGAATTTGGAATGCAGTTTAACGCACAAACAACTGTAGAAAAGTGCAATCGAGATTGTTTCTTTTTTTATATACAACAAGATATATCTTGATCAAATCTGCACTGAATTTAACATATTTTTTAGACGTCATCTAAATTCTCGTTTTGGAATTTGTTAAAACTTTTTATTAAGTATTGACATATATGACATATTTATTTCAATACATTTGTCTACTTGTTAAATACAGCAGAAGGCAAAAACAAGATAACTCGTTTTTTGTCAACAAAATATGACGTCTATATGGGATCCCCTTGTAAAAGGAAGCTTGAAGTTTCCTTTTGATTCCAAACATTTCCCTTACATATTTTTTCTCATAAAGCTCTCCCGCCGTCTCAAGCACATTACCCAAACAATCAAGCAAAAGCATCCCTACAGTGTGCAATTAAACTCTACACAAACTTTTCTTGGCATTCATTTTGTTTTTTTCTTCTTTTGATTCACTTCCTTGCCAGGAAAAAATGAAAATGAAAAAAAAACGCCACAAAGTATATCATCCTCGCGTCTGGCTAAAAACCAAATTAGTTTCATAGAACGTGCACATCTTTGACACTGTGTGAATGCGATCCCATTTTCGCCATTTGGATTTGTGGGTGTATGTTTGGGTTAGGATGAGGTTAAAAAGGGGGTGGCAGCACTGTTTAAAAGTACACTAAGTTGACGAGACCAAAGGCGAACTGAGAGAGAAAAAAAATAAAATAAAGTAAGAGTAAAACAAAAGCTTTTTCCAAAGTTGAAGGATGCTGTCACACGATAAACGCTTCCCCGAAAGCAGCAAAGAATTTCATTTAGTCAACTAGTTGACTAAAAGTTTACAACGTTGGGTTGGTGTGCTTGTAGGTGTATGTGTGAATGAAAGTGCATGCGCGCAGGTAATGAGATGCATCCGCCAGCCAGTCAGCCAGCCAAGACCCGCAAAAGAGCTACAGGAGAAGATCGGTGTCATAAAAAGACAGACATCTCTCAACTTTAGCTGGTTGGATGGCTTGCGTCTTCTTCGTTGAGGGAAGTTGCAGCACATGCCGGTGCACGTTTACGACGTGAAATTGAACATACTGTTATGGGATTGGGTTTGGTGAGCGAACGAGCTTAAACTCGTTAAAATAAAATGGCTTGGAAAACAACGAGGAAATTGCGTTAACCTGGAATAGCTGGGTTTATTTTCTTGTACCCAAGCTA
The DNA here is from genome assembly GCF_029784155.1 of Uranotaenia lowii. Taxonomy (NCBI): domain Eukaryota; kingdom Metazoa; phylum Arthropoda; class Insecta; order Diptera; family Culicidae; genus Uranotaenia; species Uranotaenia lowii. The sequence continues at coordinate 247,921,397 of NC_073693.1, forward strand.
AATCATCTTTTTTTTTGTAATAATATGTAGAATGGTATGGAAATAACGTTATCTTGAGAAACGTATTATTAATTTCCTCCCTTTGATAAAATCTGATTCGTGATAGATTACACGCAGTTTTGCTCAATATAATGTTATTTTTTTAAATTACCATCGAAATTTCAGTTACTAGTTGGTGATACAGTAATACTACTCATACATGGCGACCGTTCAAGAAGGCTCATATGCTTATATTGCATTTCGGTTTATTAAGTTGCCACACGGTCAACTGAGGGATCATTTTAAGTTCTTAGAGGCCGACATATTTTGTCCGTAAATTTCCGGAATGACAAAGCTGTCCGAGCGTATTCAATGAGTACTCATGAGTATAAGCACCGACAAACATCCAAAGACAATTTTCTTGCTCGGGTTATTCATAAGGTTGCCCGATTGCTCGGTTGAACCCGGATTGAAAAAGCCCGTTTTTTGTTCGGGTTTATTTTCATTCTCATTCTCAAATCAAACTAAAAAAAACAAATTCTGTTTCAGATTTTTTTTATTCAATTATTTTATTCAAAACGAAACTTTTTCTTAGCAAGTTTCATACAAATAATCATGAAATTTTTTTTAAGCCAAATAAACAATTTAAAATCTGCTGAATAATTTTGATGTAAATTTTTTTAAAGTATTTTTTTTCTTGATTTTGTTTGAGTTAATCCTGAGTTTTGACTACATTTGTCCAAATTTATGGTCGAAAATTTTGAAATCAAATGCCCAGATTTTGCCAGGTTTAAAGATAAAATACCCGGATTTGTTGAGCCTGGATACGAACAGAAAAAATCTGGTAACCCTACGCGGTGTGTTTATTAGAAGGATTTCAAGAAAAAAAAATAGATTAACGCTAATTTGCATGGGTAGAAAGTAGAGCTTTTTCCGGTAAATTTTCAATAAAAATTAAAATATTTTGTCTGTGACCCCCCATACAAAATATTTTTTGGAATTCTTTAAAAATATATTTTAGGTGTTTTAATATTTCACAGGTATTTATTCTCTTAGGGTTACATTTATTCGATAATTTTCAAAGTTAATTTGATATGATATAAGCAGTATGGCAACACTTTTTCCCAAAAAATACTCACCCTGGCATTAAAAATGTTTGAACATGCAACTGAAACAGGAAAAACCCGTTCTGAAAAATTTGAAAAGAAAATCGACAAATCAGATGGAAATTGGTCCGAATTCAACTCGCTTGCAAATTCCCCACTGGGAACTACGATGTTTTTTTCCTCAAAAGTTGGCGACGTTGGAAAGTCGTCTGTCAAAATCCCGTCAAAAAAATCATTTTTTTCGGAAGTTCCGGTGCTGAGGCGGTGGGAGCGCTACGGCGAACTGCGGAAAGAGCCACCGGATCGCAGTCTAATTCCCGGGTGGGAAAGAATCCCTCGAGCAACCAGTCGGCGAAGGAGGAATCCTGACCACAAAGTCCGGCCGCACAAGTTGCAGCAAACCGGCTGTGAATTCTGGGAACCGAAGAGAAAACGGAACCGCAGCTTGCGCCGAATCCGGCAGATTTCTAAGAGCAACCGGAAGAGGGGTCTAAATCGTGAGTACGACTAAATTTCATACTCCCTCACAAAAGCTAAACCAGAGCTCTCACCGCTAGGACCCCTTTTTTTGATTACCTCCTCACCGCATTTCACGTGAGCTCGAATTTCGCACCGGCACAACCAGCGCCGTCACAGTGGCATTTCGTATCGAGCAGCAGCTGCGGCCATACCGTTGGATTCAGCACACGTCACTAGCATCGACAGCAGGCGCGGGAGTAAATGCGCATCGTGTACGACCGCATTTGCAGGTTAAGCTAGCGTTGGCAATGAACCGATACATCTGGCGAGTCGGCAAGAAAGCTCCGAACAGGAAGAAGCAGATGTACGATTCCGGATCAGCATGCGACGTGGCAACTCCGGATCAAGTGCCAGTTTGCCCGTAACGTCATCGGAAGAAACGGCTGCGACCAAGATGCATCGCAATCTTTCGTGGATCATAGGGAGAGTGTGTCGTTTTGTTGTGAACGCCCCAGAGGCCATGGAAAACGTGAGTACTCACAAGCAAAACGGGAAATGAGATATGGGAAAGGTTGCACAATATAAACAAAATTTAAAATGAATTATCTTTTTTTAATTGGGCTACCGAAAGCCGAAAATTCATTGTCACATTAGTTTTAACTTTCAATACTTTTAAATTGAACTGATTAACAATTTTTTAAATTATTTTAAACTAGTTACAGAGCTGCTTAAACATAAAAAAAATACTTAAGAAGTATATTGTAATCCTAAAATTTAAAAATTCGCTAACAAATCCTGTCAGCAGTCTGACAGGGTCAAATTATTTGAGTTCATTAGAATTATCTAGAATAATATAAATCCATATATTAATCCATTTGAATCCATTTTTAATAGATTTTCTTATTGTGGCAACACAGGAGAGGATTTAATTAAGAAAATATATGAATATTGAAAAGTAAACAATACTTTGATAAAAAATCAGTTTTTAAACTTCTCCTGAGTTGAATGTCATTTATCTTAGCTTCTACGGTTTCCATCACACTATAAAATTAAAATAATCTTTTTAGTTATTTCTTTAAAGTTGAATTCAGTGTTTTGAAAATCAATCAAAACAAAGACTCAGGATGCGTTTCTTGTTGGAAACATTCTGATTGAATAATGGGATAGCGCCTCTCGCAACTGCTTCGCCTGACTGGTATGCAATCTCGATCAGCGCTCCACTCAGCAATGCAAACCGAGTCGCATCATTCAGAATCATCGGTTTAGCAAACATCGCATATCGGAGACGAGTGAGATACAAACTGATCCATTCTGAATGTAGCTCAGTCAGTATCTGCCTGTATTATACGAAATTCAAAATTATTTTTTGTAGGGCGAGAAAAATCAAACAGTTGTGCGGGACACCATAAATTCTCAGTAATTTTAACGTGACGGACGACAGTTTAATAAGAAAACTTGTAGAAATTGAAAAACACGGCAAAAGTAAACATCTTTCCCTCTCAAACACAACTACAATTTGATTTTGATCATACTGATGTTAAAAAACGTTATAACAACAAATAAATTTTTTAATTTGCTGTGTTTCTAATCAAATAAAATACGCTAATGATCGGTTTCATGTATCACTCACTCACTGCCTGATCCATTCACTCCTGATCGAAGACCAACATGATTGCCATATGCTTTGCGCATTGGTAAGATTCCAATTTGATGATGGTGCTGCACTATTTTGACAGCAAGCATCGTGCGAGGTGATCTGTATTTTAGCGATAAATTGAACGATCGATGATCGGATAGGTCCAGTAGCAATCAATAACGAAACCCGACCGCTGTACGTTCAGGTGCGAAGTGCAAGCAGAAACATTCATTGAAAATGAGTGATTTTCGGATCACTGGTTGAATTTCAAAGATTTTTTGGAAATAGTTTTATTTAAGGATGAATCAAGTCTAAAACTGTGATAAAATTGAAATGTTTTCCAAAACATGCATATCAATTTTTTTGTCGATCTTAAATTCACAAAATTTAACAGTACTGTTGGCAAAAGTTTATTACAAAGGATCGATAGCAAGCTAGCCTGCAGCGCGCAAGATTCATCATATTTTATTAATCTCTTCCTTATTTAAGTAATTGTATTGTATCCTGGAGTTCTTCTTTATTATTAAAAAAAATCTACTGTTACAGTATAATAATCAAAAATTTTATAATTTTATACCAACTATGGTAAAAACTATAGAAATCAATGGTTGGAATAAACAATAGAAATCCATAAAAACAAAACAAATAATGCATAAATCTGGTCAACAATCGTCGATGAAATTGAAAATTCTCTTGAATAAAAAATCGTTTTGTTGATCATAAATTCAAAATAACCAACAATACTTGAATTTTTAAGCAAAAATGAAATTCAAATTATTAATAGAAAATTTATTAATCTTCAATATGAGAAAAAGACATTCAAATTTATGTTTTGTAGCGGAAGATAAACGGATTTTTGTGCAAGTACTTTTCATATTTTAAATTCCGGTCTGCTAAGATATGTTTAAATTTAATTAGAGGTACACGAAATTCGAAAATGCTATAAACGAGTGGTATCATAAAAATTTTGATTTTTGTTTTCTAAAGTGCGTACCCATTTGCATCAGAGCCTGCAAATATAGTGGAAATATTTCAAAGAGCAATTTTGAAAAAAAATAGATTTTTAATATTTTGTTGGAAACGAATCATAGGTCTTGGACTCTTCTTATTCATGTATCATAAAATATTATTCAACCAGAATTAGTTCTCCAAGAAATACACACATGGATAACACAAATTATTACATGGATATTCCAAATAATAAAGTTTTAAATAAAATGATCATATAAATAAAGTGTTGAAGAAAATCCAAATCACTTAACTTTCCAGGCGTTAACATTTTTTATTTGTTTCAGAATTTTCAAAACTTGAATAAAAATTAAAAAAAAAATCAATAAAAAAAGCTACTATTCAATAGCACTGAAATAATTTCACAGATACGAATTTTTAAATATGCACTACAAATATTAAAAAAAAACAAAACGAATGGGGACTCACCGACTATATATTTTAGTTTTGCCTGAAATTTATTCAGCAAAGGCTAAATTTTCAATTTCTTGAAAAATCAACAACACTGCTTAGTTATTTATGAATTGCACTCAGTTTAACTCCTATAAAAAAATAAAAAATGTATATAGGGTAAATGTACCCGACCTTGGCACCTAAGGCATGGTTTACCCTTTTTTTCGACATTCCTACCTTCCTATTGAGTGTACCATAGAACATCCTTTGAAGAATTTACTTGCTAACTTGCTTAGAGTTCAACAAAAATATGTTTTCTCTATGGAACTTTCATAAATGTGAGTAAAATGCATGCAAAGTACTCACTGCGGTGGTCCAATTACTTGGCCGCCGTACCAATTGTTTGCCGTTTCGATGATCCAATTCTTGGCCACCAGCAAAGTGCAATAGATCTTTACCAACAATGCTCAATTGACAGTTAACAGAATCGTTGGCTATTCTGAATATAAGGCCACTGACAGAATGACGTCAGCTGAGCGTAAAGTTCTATGCGACGATGGAACACCGGGCGCCACTCATACAATAAAAAGGCTTTTGAAAACATTGATGAAATTTGGTTGAAAGGGAAGCACAAAATAAGCTTTCATTTCAAAAAGTCGGAAGTTCAGAAATTCCGCAATGCGATTGCGACACATAGGGTTATTTTCACTACCAAACAACTGTCTTCATATTGTGGAGTTTGGTTTTATAAAGTAAGAAATTGAAAAATTCCTTGAATGGTATTTTAATATTTTGCCCTTTTGAATTTGTTAGCTGAGATTATGAGCTTCTAGCAAGAACCATCTCGAATGCCCGGGGCGTTGCGCAGTGGTTTGACACGCCAAATAGATGTTAGAATGTAAACCTTGCTAAAAAAATTTTTTTTAATTCGACTCACATCAAATATTTTAAGGAATAATTCGAAAGCAAGAGATATTTTCCTGAACTTCCAACTTCTGTTTCCATAAAAAAATTAGAACAAAAATCCAAAAAATTAAATCTGAGTAAGTATATGGATCCCAAGCAATAGAAAACGATTTCAAAACTCAATTAAATATGTATTTTATATACTAAAGTCATAAATTGCCATCGATCTAACAATTTTTAGATAAGAAAAACATCTTAAGTCTTGTGAGAAGCTTAATTTAACTTAGTTTTTTTTTTAATATTTCGAACCACTGTGTTCTGTAGGAGACCACGTGGCTTTTGCTCGGCAGACTGCAATGCAAATGCTGTTCGCACGCATACCAATGTACCTTCGATTCATGGTTCCCAAATAGCGATTTTTGCATTTTTAATGCTCGGATATGACTTTTAGTTAGTCGAATCACTTATGTTCTCCAACTTATTTCGAAGCTTAAGTTGATAGCAACGATCTTATCATACAACCCAATTAGTATGAAAACATTTGTGCGTAGTTTTAAATGAAATTTAAGGGAAAACATCAGCCCAAAAACACCTCTTTAATGAACACGTATTTTTCCAGCTTCCAACACTGGTGGTATATTTCGATTGAAGTTGCATGCCAAGAAAAGGAACAAAATTAGTTTTAAATTTTTATTCAAAACCTAAATAAATATTCACTCTTTAGTCTTTCTAGTATTTTTTGATTTTTTGCCGAGTTTAACTGTAAGCATGAGTTTTTATTGCAAATTTTTCAAATGAATGTCCGCGTTTGAAATCGCATGCGAATTTAGCAGTTGCACTAGAAAGGTGAGTTCATCTGATTTTCATACGGTTATTTCCAACATAATTTCCTCGGATGCAGATCGAAAAAAATTAACTTCTTTATTAAAGTAAAAACAATCGAAAAAATTCGGTATGCACAGATTTGAAACAAATTATTCTCTTCGCAATGAAAATATATTCAAAATTTTTTAAGCTCAATTTGGACCTGAAAAACATAAAAAGACATGTTGGCATGCCAAGAAAAGGACCATGCCAAAATAGGGATCACTTACCCTAACCCAGATGTTTCAATCATTCTTCATCATACTCATGTACAATAATTACTTATAAACCTGATATTAATAACTTGAAAGAAGTTCGAATAGAAAGAGTTTTGGAAATATGCATTTATGCATCATATGTAAAGAAAAAGAAAACTCTTGATATCTTATAATCGTTAATAAAGAAGCAGTAAGCTATTTTTCCTATTTGATCAAAGCATGATTTACTCGAAACACTTTCTACCATGGAAAAATTCAATGAAAGAAATGTGAGAAAACTGTGTTTTTTAGAAGAATGGTATTCTATTATTAAATATTTAACCTCCTTAACGGATCTGATTTTCTAAATATCCGCTGACATCCGAGCTTACTCCAACAAATCATTTTTTTGATCTGGTGGTAGGTGTGTCCAGATTTTGATTTATAAAATTTTTAAAATCGAGCATTCAATATTCACATTATAAAATTTTTCGATGCTGTTCAAAAACATTACGCATTATGACGGATTAGCTTAATGATATCACCAAAAATCAATATTTTGTTTTTATTTTATTTTATTATTTTATTAATAACACTGTTGGTGTAAAAAGTGTGTTTGGAAAATCACAATTTGTTTAAATAAATATTTTAATAGTTCAGTAACCTGTCTGAGGTAAGATGCAACAAAATGCAAATCAAAATGGCACCATGTTAATCTGGTTTCCATATACTGGAATACATGGTCGTAGGAACGGGGGTTTGGGGTTTAATCCCCCCCATGAAGGTCAAGAAAAGCAAACGAAATATTCTACTCTACACTCAAAATTTTAAGTTCCTAATAAAAATTTTGATCATTAAGTGAGGTTATTCATGAGTACCAATCCTTACTCACATATAATGCAAAAACTCCGAAAACTAAACCCCGGTTCAGAATCCTGCTTCAGTTTTTCAAAATTTTCTTGCTTGTTAATAGAAATTCGTTTCATGGGCCACTTTTTATCGTTGTTCCATAACTTCTTTGCTATAGAAGATAAAATAAAAATAAAAAATGGTTTAGTTTTCTACATTTTCAAGGTATCATGATGTATTTTTTTAAAAAATTTATAAGTTATTTTCCCCAAATTCTGACTGTTTGAAAAAAAGCAATATTTTTTGGATTTTGAAAAAATGGTGGGGAATCGTGGGCCACTAAATCCAAATTGACCAAATAATATGCAAAGTTTATGAGTTGACCCAAAACTATGATTTCATAATTCATTTCGTTATTTTAAAGCAAATTCAGATGATGAAATAAAAAAGAGAGCTGTGTATGATCGAATAGATTCCAAAACCTTACTCACGAACGTTTTGGCAAAATTCCTAATATAGATGGACAAAATATATTTCTTAACTCTTCATTTGGCATAAGAAAACATTGCAGAAAACATTGAACATAAAAATATAGGTGATTCAAGATGTGTGACCCACGATTCCCCACAAGCTATGATTTGCAAATTGGTTGCGTTTGTGTGACTTATTGATGTTTCATCAAAAATTCCTTTTCCACGTGAAAGATCAAGACAAAACTAAGATAATAAGTATATGAGCATATTTTTGTTATGAACTTTAGGTTCCCCATCGTTGCAATTAGCGGGTGTTTTTTTAATAATGAAAGTACATTTTTCTAACTTTTTTTAGCTTGATAAATAAAAGAAGCATATGATGCGTATTTAAGTCAACAACATATTGAAATATATGCTCACGCAAAACGACGACGATGACAGTTGGCTCGAGATTTTTATCTCTACACACATCTGAGATATAAAGGAGCCCACGTTTCTCAATGGCCCACGATACCCCACTCTCCCCTACATTAAATTTTAAATAAGATTATACTCATTCCAGAGGTTCTGGTTCCATATAACTATTGCATTTAGATTGCGTTTCTTGATTTTCGTTTCGAATCGTCATTAAAAAATTGAAATAGAAAGCTGTTTTCTAATCGCTAAAATTTGATTCTGCATTTCGTTCAGAATTGGATACATGAATTTTGAAACTCATATGCGTTTTCCATATTTAGAATATATTTTTCTAAATATTTATGAATAACATTGAAAACCATCTTAGGTTTCGTCTGATTTTTATTCGGGGTTATTTAAATCAATTCTTTGAAATCCCATTCAAATTATTTAAAATCATTTCTTTTGCAAAATCCAAACATTATAAAGTTTTTAACGGGCTATCCAGAATTGAAAACTTAGAATCAAATTCAACATTTCTTTTATTTTATTCACATTTTATTTTAAATGGGCATGTCATACAGAAAGTCATAATAAAAACAATAAATTAAGATTGAAATCCAAAACATCAGAATTTAAATTAAAGGTTGGTTGAGAGTCTTGAACAAATTTCAAATCTTGGCTTGAAATGGAAATTCTGAATAAGGATCAAAATTCAAGAACAGTTTTTTTTTATATTTCATGAATCGTATTGAAAATCGAAAACAAATCCATATTTTCAATTTCGAGTTGAGATTCAAAATTAAAATTTAGAATAAATATTTTAAATACAGATGCAGATTTAACTAGTAAATAAATTTCACAATCAAGATAAAATTATCAATATGACTTTTTCGTAGGGGAATTTATACTGCAAGAGATCGAATACTTATAATTTTATTGTTAGTTTAATTTAAAAGTTTCAAGGTCTTCAAAAAGTCATTATGAATACATAATTCAGGAAAATCTTACAAATTTAAATTAAAACTCGAGTTTGTTTCGTCTGTTGTTGAGGATAAATGTTATTTTTTCAAACATCCACAGGATTCTAATTATGGATTTTATTTTCGATGAAAAATTATTTCTGAAATCTTCTTGTAAAACAAGGGAATTCCATATTATTTGTGTATTGTTTAACTTTTGCAGATGCAGTTTTTTCAAAAGCCAAATTTCAAAGTAAAATCTTAAACTTGGAATGAGTTCACAAGAATCAGATTTCATGAATTACACAAAATTAATCTTTTACATCTTCTTTTGAAAATTCATTTATGAAAAGAAATTTATTTTGGAGGGTTTCTGAAAGAAAATTTATTCTTTGTTCAAATCAAATGAATAAGCTAAGTTCAACAGTCTATTTTAGTCATTGCAAAGATTTCATTTTGTTACTAAAGCGTTCCTTCAATAAATATAGCTTATTTATGTCTTCAAATTTGAGGGTTAATTTTCAAAAGTTTCTATTTTATGCGAAAAACAGTTAATTCTAAATAGAATGAATTAAAAAATAAAAAAGTATAAAATTTTTTATTCTGTATTATTTATGCATTGATTAAGCAACAATAGCATACTAAAAATTTGTCACTAAACACCCCCTCCACGCTTTTGTCAACATAAAAAATTCAACTGAACACAGTTCACGATTACCAGCTAACGGGCACAGACGTATTTTTCTAGTGAAGTAAGATCTCGTATGTTTTCAGAGAGTTTCGCTTGGTGAAGATAGGTACGCCCTTAAAATTTCGGATGTGAAGAACAAAATATGGATGCTACAATCAAAGCAGCCGATCGTAACTTCCGTACGAGTTCGTTGAGGTTCTTTTTTGGGCGGGACAAGCCCATGCCAACGGAAATGGAAATATTTACTTTTTTGAGGAGTTTTGGATTAATGGCCAAGAAACTCAAAGCAGAATTTAGTAGCCAAAGGACGTGCCCGGAAGTTATACAACAAGATTCCAACGAAGTACGACGGATACATCCTCATGGATGACGAAACGTACGCGAAGATGGATTTTGGGCAGCTTCCTGACCAAAAAAATTATTAATCCACTGCAGTGGTGCACTGCAGTGGTGCACTGCACTGGTCGAGGTGATGTCCCCGGCAAGTTCGAATTCGTTTTTGCCAATAAGTTTGCAAGAAAGTGTTTGATCTGGCAAGGTATTTACAGCTGCGGACGAAAAACCCCGGTTTTGTGAAGAACAAGACCATGGACTAAGAAATGTACAAGGAGGAGTGTCTGAAAAACGTTTTTTTCGTACATTAGGTTTTTGCCAGATTTGGCAAGCTGCCACTACAGCAAAGAGGTACTACAGTGGTCTCGGGCCAACGGGTGGATTTTTTTGAAAAGGACATCAACCCACCCAACTGCTTTTAGTTCCGGTCTATCGAAAAATTTTATGCAATTGTCAAGCAGAAAATGAAGAAAAATGGCAGGACAACTCGGGACGCAACAGAGATAAAGAGATTGTGGAACAAAATGGCCGTTGAGGAAAGCGAATAGGGTGTCCAAACGATGATGAGGTACTCGACAAAAAGTTCTAAAATTCATCAAAACACCATCGAAATGATTTTTTTATTATTTTTCCTTTAAAGTATAATAAAAACACTAATTTTTAAGTAAAAACATTTTTATTTCGTTTACATAGCTCCGAGATAGACCCGTTTAAATACATCCAGATTCATCGTGATGCATGCTTTATTACCAAACAATATAGAGCTAAATCTAGAACATGTAATTTCAACTCATTTTGAAAATTTTTTAATTGTAGTTTTCCTTCCGTAGATTTGTGGACCATACATTTTCTGTTTTTTTATATATTTAGGTGTCAATACTTTTACGTTAATTTGAATATAAACGATTCTAGGGCCCTTGTTAGTGTTATATTGAATGTTTCAATAAATTTGTCTAATATTTTTTTAGGACCATCGTACAATGGCAGCATAAGTCGAAAATGGGTTTTCAAACGAGTTTGAATTTTTGGGTAAGCTTAAAAATTCATCTTTTGATTATGAGATGGACTTTTCAAATTTCCATATCTGACGGTTTTCTATTGAACTTGTTAAAGTCATTAAGCTTGTAGTCGCCTTTGGGTTGAGAGAAATATTCTAACTATGCACCTATTATCACATAATAATCCTGAAATGGCAGCAGCAAAAGTTTTCCGAACAAAATTGTTCGGAGTTACATCGTTTGGGATGCAAGGAAAGAGGAAGGAGAACAGGTCAATTCTCCAGACAGGGCCACTAGCACAGAAAATTATTTCCAATTGAAATTGGTCAGAAAATGGTATCCCCTGATGCGGAATTCAGCTGCTGCACTCGAGATGCACTGTCACCAAACGGGAAGAGAACCGAGAAATGCGAGGACGAAACTGTTGGCTTTCACCTGTAGGTTAAATACTGTGGCCAGAAATTTCCAACGGTCCGAAAATGTTCAACTGTTGGTAGCCCATTGTAAAATTCTTCACTCGGAACATTTCACACTGGATTAAAGTGTCGTCCGAGAAAAGGCGACGCTAACTGTATAGGAACGAAAGGGGGAAAAAGGAAACCTCAAAAGGGCAGCCGAGAACCAAGGGAAAACCGACCGGAAAAACTTTATCGCATTACAGAGAACCATCATCGGTGCTGTTTGGTCCAAAAAGCCTAGTCTAGCAGCTAACACAGACAGGGAAGAATTCCGAATGGCAGAAGTCGATCGGCATCGATTGGCCGGGAGTGAAATTTATCTGCACTGCATTGCACTTTTTAAATCCCCCCATCCTCATCAATGGCAGTGGTAAATTGAAATGAGAAAATTAGTTTGCGAAATTTCAACCAACGGATTGTGGTGGAAGGCAATCGGATAGAATAACGTTAGGTTCGATGAAGAAGTTGTGAAAGAGGTTATGAATCGGCATCTAGTGAAAAAGTCTATTAAAAAAAAATCAAACAAACTTAGGGATACTGTTTTGGAGCTGAATTAGTGTTCTGCTTAAAGAATGTAAATACCATAAAGTGTTTAACTTCATCGTGTCATAAACCCCGTTTTCGATCATTAAAATTAATGGAAACCAAAATTTTTGTTTGGCACAAATGTGTAGATATATATGGCTAAAATGTTTTCAGCGTACGCTCCTCAGTTTGCAGAATAGCCTCCACGCAAGAGGAAGGGTGGATCAAAATTCTGTAGAGGAAAATCAGGCAATATGCGCCTTTTAAGCTGAAAATTAATTTTTTTGAAAATTCTATAAAATATGTGTATAAAACTAATAAACACATGAGCAGATATATATATATTTATACATTAGAGTATCTTTCGTGTTAAAATTGAAACTCTTTAGGAAACTATTTATGAGTAGGTACTAGGAATTACTTGTGCTAGCTCAGTGGCACGAGACTCTTCGACTTAGGCTCAGAGCCGGCGAACCACAGGGTAATTGGAGGTGCTACGCGTTCAACGGTACAGCAAAAGCTCGTTTGTCTTGTTTCGCCAAAGTATAAAAAACTGCTTGTAGTAAAACGATTAGTTTATTGAACGAAAATAAAGAACTTCTTCGATTTTTATTGTGTATTTTCTGTAAAGTGTAGTGTGTGGGTGTATGCAATTTTCACTTATCTTTTTGCTGCTGCTGTCTGCCGGCGAGCGCTCGCTGCTGGTTCTCTGCTGCTGCTTGCTTGATGCTGATTTCTGTGGTAGCTATTGCTGTTGGTAATCCGCGGTGACGCGTGGGTCCAACCGCAGAACAAAATGGTGGCTCACTAGAGTCAGTCTTCTAAAGTACTGTACTGACTCTAACGTGGAGTGGGGGAATGAGGTTCACACAGGCGCTTCCTTCTTTGACTCGATCGACCTACCCAGGCTAACCTGATTGGTAGAATCGAGAAGGGCCCTTCTTGGGAATTAGGATCGGGTCTTCCCCGACCCGAGGGAAAATCCTCCTTAACGACTTATGGCCCGCAGACCAGAGGATCTCGACGATCTTTTACGGGTTAGACGTAGTGGGCTACTGGGCCCACTAGGCCGAGGAGTGTGATCGGGAGCTGCTCAAACGGATTACCGCTCGAACAGCGAGAAAGATTTTTGAACGTACGGAAAAAGGTCCTGAACAAGGTTCGTGTCCCGCAGGATTTGCAAAATGGCCACCGAGACACTTTTCCACTACTTTCTCTACTCCACTATGACGATTTGATCACACTCACGCCTGATTACTAAGTGACCGTTGGCAATCGAGTTCAATCACCAGTACCCCATTGTATTCTGGCAAAATTGCGCCAGTACGAATGCGTTAACGCCTCAACCATTTTCTTTCCCAACGATGTTGCATGCAATTATCCTCCATTTGTTATTGGGAGAATTTTCCGGTTGCATTCAACCCACTTCATGTTGTGTTGTCTAGTGTGTTAACAAATTGTGTTCTTATCTTAACCTACGTCTAACAATATTTTATTTAAACCTAACAAGAAATAAAACAAATGAACATTCACTCAAACTTTACAATGTACCAACAAAAAATAGCAAGAATTTTGTAACAAACGGTTACAAAATCTCCTTCAGTTTACTAAAAATCGACTTTTATTATGAAAGTTGTCTAAAATGCCGAACATCAATCCGTGCGGGCTTGATGCGCCTATTAACCCTCTAGAACAAGGGTGAGCAACCCACGGCCAGCGGGCCGCATGCGGCCCTCGAGACCACATTGTGCGGCCCGCGAAGCCTTTCTAAAATTGAATCAATTTCTCGATTTTTTTCTGCTATAGATCATTAGTTATGATAAAATTCTTATTGACTGGATTCTTTTTGACCAGAAATAGTTGATGTGTCAATTACTTTTTTGAATTTAAGTGTTTTTGTTTGGACTTATTCAACAATCATTTAGATTGGTGACTCTGTTATCCAAAAATTCTAACATTCAATGTGATTTTTAAAAGCGATAAGTCCAACATCATTGTCAAAAACGTAATATGGAAGTTTTTTTCTAATTTGAAATACAATTTTCCTAATTTTTGGAAGGCTTTTAAATTCAAAATCAATAACTTATAGCGAGCCGGCAATGGCAAAAAAAACAGAATACTATTGCTGTGCACATGATAATGATTTTTTTATATTTCTGTCAAAGATAAAATTGTATGATAAATCTACTCATCAGATTTTTTATATAATTATTTAATCAAATTCGACAAAAACACTTATTTTGTTGGTAATTGATTTAAAACTTGAGGTTACAATTTGCTTAAAAAATCTATGTTCTTCACAAAACACATATTGTTATTCGGTGTTTGATAAAAAAAAATCAGTAAATTTTTTTGCTGATTTTATACCAAATGATGAAAAATTTAGTCTTTTCACTTGGTAAATACAATTCATATTAACAGCGTCAGAAAAATTTCTTAGCGTTAGAAATCCTATCCAAGTAGCACTAATTTTTTTTTAATTTTTTTTTATAAAACCTTTTACAAATGTTTTAAATGTTAACAATAAAGAATGTAAACTCTGTCTGAATTCTCATATATCTTAGGAATCTGTAAAATTATTACAGGGTTGCTAGCGAACCGGGAATACCGGGAAAAACTTTGGAATTTCATCTCGTCACCGGGAAACTGGGAAAAAACGGGAATTTCGGCACCTCACCGGGAAAATTGTCATGCTTGAGATTTTTTCACGGAATTAATAAAATATTTTCAATTTTTTTTCTGAATAGATTTATCTCATAAACTTTTTTTCGTTTATTAGTAAACAAACGAAGTTTGAATCGCTTTTGAAGTGTGCTATACTTACAAGCATAACTCCAACGTTATAAATTTAATAGTAAAACTTTTATCGAAAAAACTAACTACAGCCTCGTTTTAATGTCTTATGTAAAATTTGGATTGAAAACAAGCTCCTGTCGGTATCTGAGGTTTTTACCCTGATACAGAATAATATCTCACATTCAAACGATGAAAATTCAGCCCTGTCTTATACACGATATTCTATGTTTTCACGAATCTTTAGTTCAAATGACTAGGGCACTACTAAAGTTATGCATTGTTTTGTATTAAAAAAAACATTTTTTTCAAAACCATGCCTTTGGATATGCACTAAAAACATAACAGCATTCAGAAAATAACTAAATATTTCAATGCCATCTAGTGATTTTAAGCTTGTAAGACAAATACTACGAAAAAAGACAAATCCTCATTCAAGATGCCAAGCTGATTTGATATAACATTTCGATTTTTCTTTTAACATATTTCTAAACAAACTTTTTATACAATTTTTTTTCAGGAACTCTATAAAAATTCTAGAAAATTTCACAGTGGCTGAAATGTGCTACATTATAGTTTCAATATCAAATGACTTCGATTTTTTTGCAAAACTATTGAAATCGTGAAGCAAAACAACGAATAGATGCCAATTTCGTTAGATTCGTTCTTAAAAAATCATGAAAACCTGTCAATTTGATACAAAAAGACTGCGTGTTCAAAGACGCCAAAGTATTTGTCATGATTTCAAACAGATTAACAAGTTTTGCTATACAATTGTCAGAAATTTGAGGTTCTTTTGAATATTGTTTTTTATATTCACCATGATTTTATATTTGAAAACGGGTATATTAAACGCGAAAATCATCATTTATAATCGGGAAAAAACAGGGAAAAACCAGAAGAAAACCGGGAAAAACTTTGAAATTTCTAAACGAAAAGTTGCTAGCAACCCTGTTATTATTATTCCCAAGACTTCAGCAAGTTTGATCAACATGTTATCTTAAAAATATTTTCACACTAATAGCAGAAAAGCTTCGAAGGTTATTTTAACTGTGGAAAGACTTTTTGGAAATATGTAAAGAAAACCGAAATTTTGATGAGTTAGTTTGAACCACCAAATAAAAAAAAATCTTTCGTTTTAAAGCTATAAGTGTGCTATACTTAGCTTAAGGTTGCCTGGTTTTATCCCGGTTTGTCCCTATATTTAATATAAAATTTGGGAACAGACCGGCTCGGCTCGGTTGCCCGGAATGCATTGCAAATGTCCGGATTTTGCCCGGCTTCATTAACTTTATTGGACAACTTAACATAAAATACAAATTATGTTGTAAATTTTTTTGAATTTATACCTCCAAAACTTCAACACGCCATTTTTTTAACTAGTTTTATCAGAACATGAGTTTTGATGAAAAAACTTTTTTTATCAATTTTTCTTCTTGATTTTTGTTAAATAATTTTTGGGTTTTGACCAGAAAAAAATCAATCATTTCCAAAACACCAAGAAACCCTGACTTTCAATAAGTTACGTAGATTATCAGTTTTGGCTGATTTTGTCCGGTTTGCATCATATAAAACAATGTTAAATTTTTTTTAAGATGTGAAATAAATAACAATGATAATATCATTATCAATATCAAAAAGAAATTCGCTAAAATCTTGTAGTTTTTCCGATTTAAAATTTTTCAAATATCATATCTTTTTGTTATATTTTATGTAATTTTTTTTATGGGATTTTAACTCCACATGAGGCATTCGTCCTTTCTTGTTATAATCTTTAGAATTCTGCGAATAACTCATGAATGTTCTTTTATAAAAGTGCGGCCCGCCGAGAAGATTTTGAAACAAAACTGGCCCGTTGGTTCAAAAGGTTGCTCACCCCTGCTCTAGAACCCCTAATTTTTCCGCTAAAAAATTCACAGATGCTTGTTTTATGATAACAAACAAATTTTGTTCTACGAGTAGCTTTAAAGACGACAAATTTTTGCTAGCTTCAGGGGCTTAAAAATATGACTATCACTTTTTCGATTATTATTTTTACACAAGTACAAGTAAATATTGTCCATATTTTTCGAATTGATTTCGTACTTTCCAAGTACCGCCTTTAAACGGGGTTTATAAGGACTGTATTCGCAAAAAAGTTACAATTTGTTTCGTGAATAACTTTTGAATGCATGGATGAAAATTGATGAAATTTTCAGTGAAGATACCTGGTAATGTAATGTTTACAGAAGCAATTATTTGTGATGTTTTGTCAAGTTGCTTTTGAGATAGCGTCCGATGAACAAATTGTTAACTTTAATTTTTGGGCAAGACGTGTGCCATGTTTAATGCATTCTATGAACCTCCTTTAAAAAAAATATAAAGCAATTTTTGATTATCTAACGTTGAAACTTGACCTTCAAAATTACACATAATTTTGAATTTGGTAGAAATTACAACAAATTTAGTCGATCGTCCTCCTTCGGCACAAAACAACACATTTGACTTTTTATCACTCCACTACCGTTATTGCGTAAAAGCACCATTCTAGATCCAATTTAAACAGAGTAAAAACTTTGTGGACTTATTGAAGAGCTTTGCAGAGAAAACGATCGCATTTGGAGGCAGTCTTTTATTGTATTTTTAGCCATTCATCCTGTCAATCGTTATGAAAGAATAAGTAGTTTGCAGTTTTCGTAGTAGTATATTTTGTTTAATTTTTTCTCCTTGTTTATCTCCGAGAAATACAGGCAAGACTTGTCAACAAAAATTTTCTGATTGGAAACCTTCTAGATGACCGTTTTGCTGTCCATTACAATTTTTTTTTTCAAAATATATCTCCCCAATCCAGTCCACTCCAAATATTTTGCGCACGATTTTACCACCGTGTTATGTTTATTTTACTGATATGCATCTTTCATACCTTGTAAAAATGAAGTCGAGTCTATTTATAAGTCAGCTGGACGAACCGATTAGAAAATTTGACTTTTATAACACTTCCTCATTAATATTTTCGGACTGCGCTAGAAAAAAACCTCTCACCTTCCTCTCACTTCATGGAATCAACCATTTTCATTTTTATTAAAATTTTAGCTCACTATTGGGTCTTCTAGGCATTTTTAAGTGATTTATCATGTGAATTTGGGTCGAATAATTGACTTCCAGCTGTTTTTACACTCTTATAATGTAATTATACCAAGCAGAATCAGTAGTACTACTTAATCGTGTATAATCCAATACATTTATTCCGGAAAATCATATTGGCTTCTTTTTCAGTCGCATATGAATTCAATAAACTTCAAAATTTGTTGTTTTAAACTGATTGAAGTTCAACCATTTGAAGTATCGATTACTTCCAAATTGATTTCTAAAAATAAAAACCCACACAGCAAGGAGGATTCTCACTAGAAAAATAGTGGCTCCAGAGAGTGCATAAATGTTTAAGACAAGAACATTTATTATACAAAAAATATAGAATCGCACAGATTTTTCAGTGATTTCTCGTCACAAAATTCATTTCTCCGGCGGAAATCATAAAATAGTACATCAAAACTCTTTGAAATTTTATCAACTTTCCAAAAAATGAATTTTGAAAATTGAAGTAATGACCTCGACATGAAAAATTGTAAATAAACTTTAAATGGTGGTTTGAAAGAAACGTCTGCATCAACGAATATTCTGATTTTGTACAGCCACGTTGTCCACTTTCTTCGCCACAGAAAGCCAGTTTGCCTTGAACTGCTGCTCGTCCTTAGCAGTTTTTTTGGTCGTCTTTAGGTTCCGCTTGACAATAGCCCAGTATTTCTCAATTGGGCGGAGCTCTGGCGTGTAGAGAGGGTTCTTGTCCTTTTTACCGTAATGGAAAGATGCCATATCCAGCCAAAACAGTACGGAACAACCGTGTTTCTTCAGGAAAGGCAGCAGACGTTTATTCAAACACTCTTTCACGTAAATTTCTTGGTTTACAGTCCCGGAAGCTATGAAAATGCCGCTTTTCAAGCCACTGGTACAGATGACTTGCCAAAACAGATATTTCTTCGCGAACTTTGACAGTTTCATGTGCTTGAAAATATCTGCTACCTTTCCCCTTCCTTTTGCAGTATAAAACTCCTGTCCCGCAAGCTGCTTGTAGTTGGCTTTGACATAGGTTTCGTCATCCATTACCACGCAGTCAAACTTCGTCAGCATCGTCGTGTACAGCCTCCGGGATCGCGCTTTGGCCGTCGTATTTTGTTTATCATCGCGATTTGGAGTCACTAGTCCGGCTCGTTTTTTTGGCTTGATGCACGGTTGTAGACGAAACACCCAGCTTATATACGGCATCTCGGAGAGAGAGGTTAGGGTTTTGCTTGAAACTAACGGCAACTCTCTTTGTCGTCTCAGCGGCTTCCGGTTTTCGATTTCCCCCCGATACAGACTTCCTGGCTGTCGACAAACGTTCCCCAAACACTTTAATTACATTTGTAACGCTTGATTTGGCATCTTTTAGCGATTTTGCCAGCTTTGCGTGCGAGTAGTTCGGGTTATCGCGATGCGCGAGCAAAATTTTAATACGCTGCTCTTCATCTCTGGGCGGCATTTTGACAACTGAAGAGTGAATTCCAAAATCAAAATAGGAGCAACATTCTACACACACACCTTTTAAATGAGGGGTATTCAGGTTTTTTAAATGCAAAATTGAAAGAAATAAGTCAAGTTGATATTGATCAAGCTTTGACCGTATCACACTTCACATATTGTTAATTCGTAAATTGAGAGTCATTTTTAATATTAACCATATCGTTCACTGAATAAAAATTAAATCCGAAAAATCTGATTAGAGCTGTTTTTTGAAATACTGTTAAATGAAAAAAATAATTGTGTTTTTTTAATATCCTCTGCTACTGTTCATAAAATTTTGTTTTTCTACAATCCTACCAATAAACTGCTCTTCGCAGATATTTTTTGACTTTTATTTGGATTCAGAGGTCGATTTAAAATTTGCATCGTTTGCTCCTGAAAATGCTGCTGATAATTCGCAACTAGAGTTGATAGAGCTGCAGTGCGATTCTTTATTAAAAGCTAAATACATTGAAGTGATTGTACCAAAATTTTACAGCTATTTGCCTGAACGCTACGTTGAAGTTTGTCTCCAGAATTCTTGCTATGTTTGAAAGTACCTACACTGCCGGCCAAAAGTTTGGGATCACCCACTAAAAAACATGCAAATTTTGATCGTTCATATCTTAGCCGTCTTAGGACATGTTGAAAATCTTCTGATCTTATTTGAAAGATAATGAGCAATAGCTGTCTCGGAGGTTTTTTGCCCAAATATAATGTTTTAGTTTTGAACTTAAAACTTAACCTAAAGTTATAACATTTTCAAAAAATCGCACTCAATATTCAAAGCCGATCATCTCGGTATAGGGTGGACCAAATCCCAAAATTCGAGTGGCATTAGAATTCCTGTTCTTTACTTCTCAAAACACAATCAAAAAAATTTGAGAAAAAATTCAAGAATGTATTTTTAATTAATAAAGTAGACACTTGAGTTATCGTCCAAAAGTTTGGGATCACCCCTTTGTATGGTGAGTTTGGGATCATTCTTATAAAAACATGCAAATTTATTTTATTCATATCTTTCTCATCTAACATCGTATTGCAGATCTGAAGGGTTCATTTGAAAGCTAAGGAATTGTTGTTTTTTAATAAATTCATTCAAAAATGAAGTGATAACCATAAAAAAATCACCTAAAATTAATTGTTTTTTTTTTAAAGTTCCCGGATTTTTTTTATAGTTCTCACCTTAAAATATAATTTTTGAATGAATTTATTAAAAAACAACAATTCCTAAGCTTCCAAATGAACCCTTCAGATCTGCAATACGATGTTAGATGAGAAACATATGAATAAAAAAAAATTTGCATGTTTTTATAAGAATGATCCCAAACTCACCATACAAAGGGGTGATCCCAAACTTTTGGACGATAACTCAAGTGTCTATTTTATAAATTAAAAATACATTCTTGATTTTTTTCTCAAATTTTTTTTGATTGTGTTTTGAGTAGTAAAGAATAGGGAATCTAATGCCACTCAAATTTTGAGATTCGGTCCACCCTATCCCGAGATGATCGGCTTTGAATATTGAGTGCGATTTTTTGAAAATGTTATAACTTTATGTTATAACTTTAGGTTAAGTTCAAAATTAAAACATTATAATTGGGCAAAATACCTCCGAGAT
The DNA here is from genome assembly GCF_029784155.1 of Uranotaenia lowii. NCBI lineage: Eukaryota > Metazoa > Arthropoda > Insecta > Diptera > Culicidae > Uranotaenia > Uranotaenia lowii. The sequence continues at coordinate 247,942,622 of NC_073693.1, forward strand.
AGCTATTGCTCATTATCTTTCAAATGAGATCAGAAGATTTTCAATATGTCCTAAGACGGCTGAGATATGAACGATAAAAATTTGCATGTTTTTTAGTGGGTGATCCCAAACTTTTGGCCGGCAGTGTATGTATCTAAGTGAGCAGTTTTTTTCCATAATGAAAGCCACAAAAACTCTTCATCGTTCGAGATTATCTGATACAAATTTATCATCAATAATAAAAGTGTCAGTGACAAATAAACTTCAACCTGATATTAATAAACTAGTATGTCAGAAAAGATGTCAAGCACCAGGACAATAGATATAATGAATAATAATATAAGAATGTTGAACATTAAAAGCTTAAATAAAAATTTAACGCAAAATTTCATTCCAAGTTTACTTATAACTATATTATATTGTATGGTTTGTATCTAATCTCCGCGAAACTAATATGTTATGTTTTCTAACTGATTTTGGCTGCGGCCCGCATAGAAAATTTTTAATGCACACCTAAACGAGTTTGACATGCCTGATGTAAAGCCTAAATAGTCCACACTAGCCAACATGAACTGCGATTTTTGTTATGAGACGAACTTTGTTGTCTGTTGTTGTTGTTGGAAACCTGAGACGGTCTCAGTGTCTTCCGAAGAAAATGGGAACGAACCGTCTCCTAGTGTGGACTAGGCTTAAGTGTGTTTGGTTTGTTGATGTTTCGTTCGGGTCAGTCGGTTCGGATTGGTTGTTTATGATATGGGGTTTTTGATGTTTTTTTCTTCTTCAGATTTCTGCGTTGGAGAGGAGTCCCGCGTAGATAATACTCACACCTTGGACGTCCTGGATGATGGAAGGTCTACAAGTCGATGCTCTGTACACCGACATGTCCAAAGCCTTTGATGTGATCAACAAAGACGCTCTTCTGTCGACGCTGTGCAAAAATGGAATAAGTGGCACTTGCCTACAATGGATTTGCTCATACTTAATCGAAAGAACGCAATACGTTAAGCTGGAGAACGTGAGATCCAGGACTTACTCAGTAAACAGTGGTGTACCACAAGGGAGTCACTTGGGACCCCTTTTTTCACCACTGTTATGAACGAGTTTCCTGGAGTACTGTTCTCAACTAACCATAAGCATTAAAACATAGCCCTTAATCAACACTATATTCCCATATATAACTCTGAATTAATGCTTGTTCTGCACTATATGCGTATATAATGCAGATTTAGTGCTAAAAAGGCGAAATAGTGGGCTGAATAAATGCTATCACGACATAGCCTTCAATAAGCATTTCAAATGCTGAATTAGAGCACCATCAAAACGTTATTTTCGCCAGCCGTATAAAAGCATTAACACTGTATACTTAAAACACTTTTTTTTTCATTGATTGATCATGATTGATGTGAAACGGAAATTCAAAATAGGAAATTATTCTTTGATTTATTAAAATGAACAAAAATTAAAAAATTAAATCATTATCTACAACATCAATCAACCTGCCAAATGAAGGGTTATACTTGCATAATGAGTTGTTCTATGAAATGAGAAATAATTATAATTGAATTATGAATTACTTTTGATCAGTCTCGAACCGAGGATCCCGCAGCAACCTTTATCTTTCCTTGCGCCTTTACCATTTCGATCACTCTTGATTCTGATAAGGTAGGTGAAAAACCCCGTACTTCAAGCACTGTTTGTGATCCAAACTTCATAGACAATGTATGCGTGAGAAGGTTTGGAAATGTATTGGAGAAGACAACTGCAACTGCCCGCTCTGATTGTTTTCGTTTGCTGTCTTGCTTACTCACACGCAGCAAATGAGAAAATCACTCTTGTTTACATTCGCAGGTTAGACGTTTCTATGCTTTATAATAGTTTTATATAAGCATTAACAGGAAGTTCTAGTGCTACAGTCTTAATGCTTGTTAACTTTATATAGTAGCTCTATAGGTGCATATAGTGCTACCATTAGTGCTGATTTTTGTTATTGCTTCTATGAATTAATAAAGCTTATATAAAACTAAAAAGCATTATGATTGTTGATATAATGCTAACTTGCATTAGAAATGTTGATTTTATTCTGATTAAGGGTTATGGCTTAATGCTTATGGTTACTTGGGTCTGATGTGTTCGTGCTTGTGTATGCTGATGATTTAAAGATGTTTCTGCCAATTCGTCACCCAAAAGATTGCACGAATCTGCAAAAAATGCTACACAGTTTTGCGGAATGCTGCAGCAGATTTGGATTAAAAATGAACGACTCTAAATGCAATGTGGTTACTTTTTCTCGGAAAATGAGCAACATCATGTACGAATATCGCCTGGGAAATGATTTGATTGTTGCACGGCAGGCTTCAATAAAAGATTCGGGAGTTGAGCTGGACTCAGAGCCAAACTTTTCGAAGCACATAGAATTACAACTTTTTCAATTCAATGCTAATTCAATGTTCGGAATGGTTAGCAGAATAAGTCAAGAGTTGAGTGATCCCTATACGATTATAAAGGGTGATACGGTCAAAGCTTGGTCAATATCAACTTGACGTATTTCTTTGAATTTTGCATTTAACAAACCTGAACACCAATCATTTTGAAGGTGTGTGTGTGTGTAGAATGTTGCTCCTATTTTGATTTTGTTATTCTCACACAAAGCTGGCAAAATCGCTAAAAGTTGCCAAATCAACCATTACAAATGTAATTAAACTGTTTGGGGAACGTTTGTCGACAGCCAGGAAGTCTGGATCGGAGGGAAATCGAAAACCGGAAGCGGCTGAGACGACAAAGAGAGTTGCCGGTAGTTTCAAGCGAAACCCTAACCTCTCTCTCCGAGATGCCGCAAATAAGCTGTGTATCGTCTTCAACCGTGCATCGAGCCAAAAAAAAACGAGCCGGACTATCGACTTACAAGAAGGTAGTGACCAAGGTTGCCGAAAAAAATTCTGTGTTTTTGAGAAAAAAAATTCTGACTTTCTGTGATTTTACCCAAAAATTCTGTGATGGTTTTCTGTAATGCTATTTCCTTTAATTTAATTGAAAATTCATAATCAATTGTTTCTTTTTTACATTTGAGTTGAGTAAAATCAATTAAAATTATCATCTCTATCATACTTTAGTAAATTACATAGTAAAAACCTAAATTTTATATTGGCCAAAAAAATTATAATTTCTGAAATCCTTTCAAAATTTAAAAATTCTGCGAAATCTGTGAATTTTTTAAAATTCTGCGTTCAGTGACACAGATTCTGTGATGAAAATTTGCTCAAAATTTTGTGAAATTACAGATTTTTCCGTGATTTCGGCAACCTTGGTAGTGACTCCAAATCGCGATAATAAACAAAATACGACGGCCAAAGCGCGATCCCGGAGGCTGTACATGATGATGCTGACGAAGTTTGACTGCGTGGTAATGGACGACAAAACCTACGTCAAAGCCGACTACAAGCAGCTTCCGGGACAGGAGTTGTATACGGCAAAAGGAAGGGGAAAAGTAGCAGATATTTTCAAGCACATGAAACTGTCAAAGTTCGCGAAAAAATATCTGGTTTGACAATCCATCTTACCTGTGGCTTAAAAAGCAGCATTTTCATAGCTTACGGGACTGTCAATCAAGAAATTTACGTAAAAGAGTGTTTGAATGAAAATTTGCTGCCTTTCCTGAAGAAAAAGGGTTGTTCCGTACAATTTTGGCCGGATTTAGCACCTTACCATTACGGTAAAAAGGCCATGAAGTGGTACGCCGCCAACAACGTGCAGGTGGTTCCCAAGGACAAGATCTCCACCCAATCGAGAAATACGGGGCTATTGTCAAGCGTGGATAACGTGCTGCTATTAAGCCAACCCTCTTCTGAAGGACGAGCAGCATATCAAGGCAAACTGGCTTTCTGCGGCGAAGAAGGTGGACAAGGTGGCTGTACAAAATCTGATGGCAGGGGTTAAGCGTAAGGCCCGGCAATTCGGATTTGGAAAAGCGGAAGCCTAACTGAATATTTTTGCTGAATTTTATATTTATTAAACTTGAAAAAGAAATTTAATTTGATTTTTTAGATAAACAATTTCACCGATTTACACGCGTTTTCCATTGACCAAATTTTGACCGTATCACCCTTTAACAATTTACGTCGGATTAGTTCGGGCCGCAATGGAGTACGCCAGTATTGTTTGGCGTCCATACTATAACATTCATATCAACAGACTAGAGAGAGTTCAAAAGAAGTTCCTGAGATACGCCTTGAGAAACCTTGGATGGCAAGCCGAAATACCGGAGTATCAAGTGTTGTGCATGCTGGTAGGGTTGGACTCCCTGAAAACCCGCAGAAAATCGATTGACGCACAGTTTTTAAAAGATCTGACCAGTGGAAGATATTATTAACCGTATTTAACATCTCAAATATGTTATAACGAAGGCCGCAGTAGTTTGCGTAGCATAAGGCCATTCCAGTTGGCTAATCGGATTCAAAATTATGCCAGGAACGAGCCTATGTACCGAATCATGACACTTTGTAATGCAAACGTTGATATTATTAAATTAAATATGGCTAGAGAACAAATTAAAATTTGAAGTAGGCAGTGTTAATTCATATTAACTATTATAGTGTTGTTCATAATATTAATTATACTCTAGATTAAGATAAAGGGCTGAAGCCTAGGATCTAAATAAATAAATAGATTTCCTTGCGTGAATAAACCGCATGCGGTTGGTGTATCTCAGTAACGTCCTTACAAAGCTGCATTATACACTAGCGATTGTTAGTTCCACAAGCAATCGTCAATATGCGAATTGCCAATCATGGGTTTCTACATGTCCGATCTTATCATCATCCGGCTGCTTCGCCGAGACTAGAAAAAGTATCCACGGCTGTGGGGTTTTGAGATGAGCATGTATGTGGGGTTGAGTTTTAGAGTGGAAGCTGGTAAATAAAGGACGATGTGGTCTTGTAGTGCTTAAGTATTTGGACGAGGTTATTGTGTAATAAAAACGGAAATATCACATTGGCGATCCTTGCCAGCTAAATCTGGTTTCTTCAGGTAAGAGAAATTAATGGTGAATTGAAAGGAAATGAGGATAAATGAGAATTAGACGATGAAATTGAAATCAGGAAAGATGAATGACAATCAGTTTTATTCTGTATGGTAGTATATGTAAATGATTCGAATAAATGTATCCAGTGTTGCCAGAAGTGCAACAATGTAAATAAATTTATTATTCAAGCTATTTAACAGAAAAATGTAATCATTTCAAGTAGATCTAATAACAGTGAAATTGAATTACAAATTTTAATAATTGAAGGCTATTTTTCTGAACAACAACAAAAGAATATGGAATATGAGCTAGTTTGAAAATAAGTATAATATATAAAACAATATCCAAAAATTGAAAATTGGGAAAAGCAAAGTAAGAACATGACTAAACACTCAAGCCGAGGGTAAGCTCATGGCAGTGTTAAAAAAAAATGAATAAAATAAAACCAAAATTTATAATCAAAAATTTAATGTAAGCACAAAAGCCGAGTTTCAGCTCATGGCAGTGCCGGAAAAATAGAAATCAGTCGGGTTCGACCCATGACAAATGCACAAAAGCCGAGTTTCAGCTCATGGCAGTGCCGGAAAAATTAAAATCAGTCGGGTTCGACCCATGACAAATGCACACAAGCCGAGTTTCAGCTCATGGCAGTGCCGGAAAAATTGAAATCAGTCGGGTTCGACCCATGACAAATGCACAAAAGCCGAGTTTCAGCTCATATATATATATATATATATATATATATATATATATATATATATATATATATATATATATATATATATATATATATATATATATATATATATATATATATATATATATATATATATATATATATATATATATATATATACGATCCTCTTTTACGATCCTCTCTCTCATTTCGCACGAATTTAGCAATTTGGTCTCTATCTCGAAGTTCTTCGTCTGCAACTTGTCGCGAATCCGTGCGTGAGTTCGGTAATAGCCATCTAATTGCTCTCCCAAACATAAGCTCTGCAGGTGGGATTTTAGTTACGTGGTGTGGCCAAGAGTTATACGCAACTACATAGTCTGCCAGAGCGTCTTTCCAATTTTGCTTTCCCAGTCTCGCAATCGTAGCAATTTTGTTGATTCCTGAAAAAGAAAATACAAAAAGAGAATGATTGAGTTGGATGAAAAATTTCTTACAAATCTGAGGAAGAAATTCCTATATCTACATTTTTTTTGTTACCTTGCATGCTTCTTTCAACCAATCCATTTACGGTCGGATTAAGAGGCGTGCTATGAATCAATTTTATGCCCCATACATTTTCTAGCCAGGATTTTAAATCTGCGCTGTTGAAAGGTGGCCCGTTATCCGCCTTCAGCTTCTTCGGTATGTAGTAAACTTTGAACAATCGTGTTAATGCCTTCTTCACAGATTCGGCATCAGTTTTGTCCATCGGAATAGCGACAAGGAATCTGGAGTAATTGTCCGTTAGTACCAACGCTTTCCAATTAAGAACGTCGGAGGCCGATGCGAAATCCATGGACACATAGTCCCAAGGATTCTGAGGAAGTTCGGTTAATGTTATTGGCTGAGGATGGCTGGTGGATGTTACCAGCTGGCATTCGGGACAACTCTTCACATATTCTTCTACGGTTTTATCCATTCCCAACCACCAAAGACCTTGTCTAAGGTACCAGGGTGGCTTAGATGTGCTAATTTAAGTGCTATAGTACGTAGTGTTGATGGTAATACAAGTTTTTCGTCTTTCATCAGCAAATCTCCCTGCATATACATATTTCCTTGAAACGCCTGGTACTTCAAAATTTCATCGGGCCATTTTTCAGGAACGTTTAGATATTTAATCACTGTTTGTAGCTCGTCATCGACGGGCAGTTCTTGCTTAACCTGACTATTCGTTAAAGCTAGTAGTTGATGACTCAGTACATTAGTATCAGCTGAAACGGAACACAGTTCGTGTGGCTCTTTAGTTTTGCCAAACTCAGGATCTTCCTTATGCATACATATTCTAGAAGCCGCATCTGCTATGTTACTGTCTCCAGAAACATGTTCAAAATCGAAATCGTAATGGTTCATTCTCAAAAACCAGCCATCCGCTCTAGACATTATTCGTTTGCCCATGTCTTTTCGATCTTTGGTTTTTATCATAAACATTAATGCTTCGCTGTCAGATCGTAAAATGAACCGCCGTCCAAGAAGGTAGTATGCAAATCGTTCCATTGCCCATATAATAGCAAGCGCCTCACGGTGAAGTTGTGGATACTTACTCTCGGCAATTGTCAAGCTTTTCGAAGCACACGCGATAATACGCTTTTCTTTTGAAATAGTATCCACCTGTACCAGAACGGCACCGAGTCCCCAAGGAGAGGCATCTGTATAAAGCAATGTATCGTCATGGACACTGAAAAATCCTCGTTTAATCATATTTTCTTCAACGGCCAGCTTTAATTCATCGAAAGCTTTCTGGTGCTCATCGCGCCAATCAAATTTGGTTCTTACTGTAAGCAAGTCACGCAGAGGCTTTGTTTTATGTGAGAAATGCTTTATAAATGGGCTTACGAACGTCAACATACCAAGAAAACTACACAGCTCTGATTGATCATTTGGTCTTCTGAAGAATTTAATGTCGGAAATCTTCTCAGCTTCTGGCAAAATACCAGTCCCGTCGATTTGAAATCCGAGAAAATTAATTGTAGTTTGGTTGTACATTGACTTTTCTTCATTTATTGTCAAATTGTTTGCATTAAGGACCTTTTTGATTTCCGCTACTAAAAATTGTAGTTGGGCCAAGTTCGATACGTAGATCAGCAGATCATCAAGGTACACGATAACATTTCTACATTTCAGCAAGATCTTCTCCATAATCCGCTGAAAAAGCTCTGGCGCACATGACAGACCAAACGGTAACCTTTTAAAACGCATTAGTCCATTGGCTGTCATAAACGTCGTAATGTGTCGGACGTCCCGGTGAAGCTCAAGATGAAAATAGGCATCTTTGAGGTCAAGTTTTGTAAAAAACATTCTTCCACCCTGATTTGGAATTTCGGCCCAAAGTTTTTCCAACGATGGCATCGGGTATGGTTCTCTTATAATAGATTTATTCACCTCACGATAGTCTACAACTATGCGAAAATCATTAACACCTTTGGGGACCAGGACCAGAGGTGAAACGTGAGAAATTATTTCGTCTTCCTTGTCAGCACGCTCGATAATACTTCTTGATTCCATCATCTTGAGTCTAGCATTAGTTGGTTCTTCGAAAACCCTGGGGATGTTATATCGAATAATTTGTTTTGGCTGAATCGAACTATCCATGCGAAACTTTATACTTTCGTTTGGAATTTTGGGGAATTCTAAAATCTGAAGGCTTTCGTGGTCAGCTGCCGGTATGACGAAATTAATACATTCATTCACGTCGACGCCGATGCGAATTAAACCTAATTCACAAGATGTTTCGTAACTTAGCAATGATAGTTGTGTTCCGTCAACAACAAAAAATTTTGCTAGTCGCAGGGGTCGGTAACTGTTTTGAACACCTATATATGCCCTGAAAGAGCAAAGCACATCCAATGGATGCTGACTTGCATAGCTTTTCAAGACTTCCTCAGGATGTGGGATTACATCCTGTATTACTTTGGAACAATTTTTCTTTAAGTAGGTCCAACCATTTTTAGTAATCGTATTAACTGTAGCTCCAGAGTCCACTAAAAACTTGAATACTTCACTTCCAATCGTGCACTCAATTACTCTGGGATCATCATACGAAGATAAAAACTTATCACTTCCAGTAAGTAACTGAAACAGTAAATAAGATGGGTTTATGAAACATAATTATGTTTGCAGTAACAACATTTTATTTATATTTAAGATTATTTATTGCAAAACAAATAAGTAATGGAAACAAAACAATTAACTTTCAGATTCTGTAGTATCAATAATTTTCTTCAGTGGTATCTACCTGATTGATTTTGCCGATCTCATCTTTGAGTGGCTCACGGTGGTTTGGAGTTTGCTTTGGGTAGACTTCATTCCTTGACGACGTTGAAAACATCCGGTTTCTACCTCCTGTACGGCAAAATTCGGTGTAGTGACCCCAGTGGGAGCACACTTTACATTTCACGAAAAACGCTTTGCACTGACGTGGCTCATGGTTTTCTCCACATCGTGTACAATCATAAGAGTATATCTGTCTGTCCTTATACGTGAAACGATTATTTTCAAAATCCTTTTCATGGCGAGAGTCCTGTTGATTTGAGCGATGTTGGTACTCAGGCCTGCGATATTCCCGATTAAAATTAGATGTACGACCCACCTGATAACCACGCTGGCGATAGGGCCCTTCACGATATGTCTGTCTCGGACGATGGAAAACAGCATTTACCGGTCGTAACATTCCACTATTCGGTTCGATCTCAGAATCAGGGGTTTTAAAGACTGCTTTTTCATCTGCTTCTGAACGGATGAAATCCAAGTGTTTTCCATGAGCTATAATTTTCTCCAAATCATTCCCAAATAGTCCTGACATCTCATAGAGCTTGCTCGCAATGCTCGGTATGGATCGTCTCATCAATGCTTGAACTAACTCCTCATTATGCTGCTCCCTCGGAAAACTGCAAAATTTTGCTTGGTGTTCCAAACGCAGTACATAGTCCGCAAACGATTCAGAATCTGCCATGCGCATTTCGCGAAACTTGAATCTTTCTTTGGTGACGTCGCAAATTTGATTGAAATAACTGTCCAATGCAATCATAGTGGCGTCATAACAATCTAATGAATCTTCAGCTATGAGTTTCTCTTGCATCTCAATCACACTGAGTAAATAGTCACCAGCGAAGATTTTCATTCCAGTGAGGTTTGTATTCTGATCGACAGGCGCCTTGCATGAGACGATACGCTCAAATTGATTCCGGAAACGAATCCATTCGGCTTTGCGCTTATGAGTCGGAAGCGAACCGTAAAATTCCATCAATGGCCATGTTCCAGACAGCCATTCGCTTCGTGACCTGGGAGTTTGCCTTTCCGTTGTGGGAGTTTGCCTTTCCGTGTACTGTGGTTTTTTGTCTCAGCATTCTTCCTACGATCATCATCGGAATCACTGGATACTGATGCATCCGTCTCATGCCATAATCCGCTCATTACTAAAAATAAAACACAATCATGTACGTTCATAATTTTTTTTCAAAAATTTTGAAATTTTATGTGGCTGAAACTATTAGAGCGAGAACAATCAAAAAATATAATACGAAAACAAAAAAAATCTTTAAAATGACGAAGCAAAACGAAATTACCAAACATTGCCACAATTCAATTCAGTTCTAGTTAATTTATGCTGAATAAAGTAAAAGTCATCCTACCTGTATTCCCAGCTAACATGAAATCGTAATAGAAATGATAATCCAAATCGAATATTAAGACATTTCCAATTACTATCGTAAACACGTTGGTATTGAGTGATTTTCCATCATTCATTTACGACAAGCTTTGCCTAAAAAAAGTGGAATCGGATAGCAGTTTAGTCAATTCGTAAATATGTCTCCAAAACGTTGATAATATACTAATTCAACATTTACGATTTGAGTGAACTGATTTACGATAAATGGGCGGTCCTTCAATTAACACTCTTACCGGTCTCCTCTCATAAAAAGAGAATCTCACCCATAGAGCTCTAGCGAGGATCATATCAGTTGATGAGTTGGCATCGTGGTAAGATATCGGACAGCCAACTCGAAGGACTGGAGTTCAAATCTCGGTCGGGGAAATTTTTTTTCGTTTATTTTGCTTTTTGTGGGAAAATCGAATCGTTGGAATCTTGTCATTGTAGATATATCGCCTCCAATTTTGTAGCTATATGCTATTTAGGTAAGTTTAATACAATCTTTTCATCTGGTATATTTGTTTGAATAATTCTGTTGTTTCTGTGTTATACCTTTATAAATGTTTGCTGGGTTGTTATAAACAAAAATTCACCTTAATGTGAAACTATCAGTACGAATTTGTCTAAAACAAATTTGCGAAACACACTTGCAAAAATGGCTACCCGCATCCGACAAACACTTTTCGCGATCAACGAGTTGTAATGCAAACAAGAGCACATATTATTTTTTTTTTTGGCAAAATTTTAGTAGATGGATTTTGGTATCCTTTGTACACTGAGGGAAATTCATACCATATTTATTCGAGACAATTATTAAAAATCTATAAACCATATGTAAACATATTTATAAATATATTTATCTTTGATTGTTGTGACAAATATTGAAGATGTATAAATCATGTTTCTAAATGTTTTTACTGTTGATGCCCTGAACACGCTTAGTGGTGCTTGTAAACAATTCTTGTATTCCTGCTTTTATTTATTGCTCTTAGTGTTACATCAACCCTATACAGAACCAAAAATTTCCCATTATGTATTATCACTTTTACAGCAATCCATAGCACCGTTAAACTGAAAATTAATTAATAAATGTTTTGGTTTGATTCTATTAAATGAGCAGTTTTTTTTTCGTTTTCAATATTTCTCAGTGTCGTTGTTCGTAGCAGGAGATGGATTTGGGTACAGAAAATTAAGTTGTCAAAAAAAATCTATGGATGTGTTCGTGCGAATTTTTCTGAAAAAGGTTGCCAGAGATATATATATATATACTAGCTGACCCGGTGTGCTTTGCTACACCTTTCAAAAACAAATGTTATTTTCAGAAACTTTTCAGATTTTTATTGTATTGTTGGCATTATTTTAAATCAAATAACAACATAATTCATAAGCAACCGCTTTAAAATGAGAACTACAGCTGGAGTTTCGAATTGCAATACAAAGAAGACTTAAACAAATTGTCTGAATCTGGATGTGAATTTGTGTTAAAAATATGATAATTTTGATCTGTTTCTTTAAGCTTCGCCCTGAAAAAGGAGGGTCTCAAATTATTCTTACGCAAACAATCTAACTTATGAAATCTGGTTGTTTTTGCTTCATATGTTCTAAAACCTGATAAGAGAGCCCCCCTGTCCTCCCTTTCACCCCCTGCTAAATGGAGGACGGGATCTTTAATAACTATACCCATTTTTTTCGTTCCCCAAAATCCTCTTATATCATATATAGTTCCATTGGTTGATAAGTTTTAGAGCTTTACAACAAAATTTATATGGAGCCCCCTCCTTTCTTCCCATCTAAACACGGTAAAGCGTAAGAGTCTATAACAATCGTAGAAACATATCTCGTAACCAAGTACCTTTCCATGCCATATTTGTTTCCATTGGTTGGCTTCGTTAGCATAAATTGAGAACTTATGCTAACAAAATTGTATTGGGCTCACCTCCCTCCTCCTATGTACCTACTCACTGAAAGGAGGATGGTGTGTCAGATAATCATAGAATCATACCAAAATGAATTTTTAAGTTAAGTTTTGTCCATTTCTCGGATTTTGTAAAAAAAAAGTTAAATGCATTCCTCTTCCCTTCCTATATTCCCAATTCTATCCTCCTACTGCAAGAAAGGAATCGTTTCACATAGGAAAATTTCTAGTATTAAAATACCATCCCATGCCAAATTTGGTTTTATTTGCGTTGTAACTTATTGGGTTATACAAAAATTTGAAAGGAAGTACCATCCCCCCTTCCGTTCTCCCCATTGAATGGGGGGGTGAAAACTTAATATTCCTAAACATATTTTTCGTATTCAAATACTTTATGATGCCAAATTTGGTATCATTTGCACGATTTATCCTCAAGTTATGCAAAAAAATTGTATGGAAGCCCCTTTTTCCCCCTTTATATCTTTCCGCTGAGAAAAGGTGGGGCTTCAATTTATTATAAAAACATTTCTCGTCTCCAAATACCCTCACATGCCAAATATGGTTCAATTTTCTCGATCAGCTCTTCAATTATACTGAAAATTGAAAGGAAGACCTGAGAAGTGAGGGATACCAAATATTCATAGAAGCATTTTTCGTACCCAAATATCGTTCCACGCCAAATTTGGTTCCATTTGCGGTTGTAGTTCTCGAGTTATGCAGTAAAAATTGTATGAAACTCCCCTTCCTCTTTCCTTACTCCCCGCTGGAAGAAGGAAGGGGTCTCAAACAATCATTAGAACATGTCACATTCCCAAATACCCGCCCATGCCAAATTTGGTTCCATTAGCTTAATAAGTTTTTGAGTTATGTAATAAATTATAAAAGAGGCCCCTCCCCCCTTTATTTCTCCCAACTGGAAAGAGGGAGGGGTCTCAAATAATCATAGAAATATTTTTCGTATCCAAATACCCTTCCATGCTAAATTTGATTCCATTTGCTTTATTAGTTTTTGAGTTATGTGAAAAATTATGAAAGAGACCCCCCCCCCTTTCTACTGGAAAGAGGGAGGGGTCTCGAATAACCATTGAATTATTTTTCGTATCCAAATACCTTCCCATGCCAAATTTGGTTCGAATATCTTGATTAGTTTTCGAGTTGTATGATAAATTGTAAGGTAGCCCCCCTCCCCCCTTCCTATCACCCCATTGAAAGGAGGGAGGGGTACCTAATATTCATAGAAATATTCTTTGTTCCCAAATACCACCCCATGCCAAATTTGATACCATTTACTTGATGCGTTCTCGATTTATGCGAAAAATTGACTTTTGCTTGGGAGGCCCCTCCCCCCCTTCATGAGAAAGGGAGGGGTCTCAAACCATAATAGGAACCTTCCCCTGCCTCCAATACCCCCACCTACCAAGTTTCACGCAAATCGGTTCAGTAGTTTCCGAGTCTATAGGGAACAGACAGACAGACAGACAGACAGACAGACAGACAGACAGACAGACAGACAGAAATTCATTTTTATATATATAGATATATATATATATATATATATATATATATATATATATATATATATATATATATATATATATATATATATATATATATATATATATATATATATATATATATATATATATATATATATATATATATCTATATATATAAAAATGAATTTCTGTCTGTCTGTCTGTATATATATATATATATATATATATATATATATATATATATATATATATATATATATATATATATATATATATATATATATATATATATATATATATATATATATATATATATATATATATATATATATATATATATATATATATATATATATATATATATATATATATATATATATATATATATATATATCTATATATATAAAAATGAATTTCTGTCTGTCTGTCTGTCTGTCTGTCTGTCTGTCTGTCTGTCTGTCTGTCTGTTCCCTATAGACTCGAAAACTACCGAACCGATTTGCGTGAAACTTGGCAGATGGGAGTATTGGAGGCCGGGGAAGGTTCCTATAATAGTTTGGGACCCCTCCCTCTTCCTGGAAGGGGGGAGGGGGTCATATAAATAAAAGTGATTAGTCGTCATAACTCGAGAACTGATAATGCAAATGAAACCAAATTTGGCATGGGAGTGTATTTTGGTATGAGTAATGATTCTATGATGGTTTGGTACCCCTCCCTCCTTCCAGTGGGAAGATAGGAAAGGGGAGGGGGCCTACCTTACAATTTTTTACATATCTGGAGAACTAATCAAGCAAATGGAACCAAATGTGGCATGGAAGGGAAGTGGAATACGAGAAATCGTTCTATGATTATTTCAGACCCCTCCCCCTTTCCAGTGGAAATTCAGGAAAGAGAGGAGGGGTCTTTATCTCATTTTGTATTACATAACTTGAAAACTATTCGAACAAATGAAACCAAACTTGGCTTGGAAGGGTATTTGGGAACGATAAATAGTTCTATGAATATTTGGTACCCCTCCCTCCTTCCAGTGTGGAGATAGAAAGTGGGGAGGGGGCTCCTTTACAATTTTCAGAATTACTGGAAAACTAATCAAGCAAAATAAAACAAATTCGGCATTGAAGGGTATTAAGGGTAGAAATGATTCTATGATATTTTGAGAACCCTCCTTTATTCCAGTTGGAAAATCTTAAGGGGGGTGCTTTCTTACAATTTTTTACATTACTCGGGAAATTACCCAGGAAATGGAACGAAATTTGGATAGGAAGGAGAAAGGGGGGCTCCTTTACAAATTTTCGCATTATTCGAAAACTAATAGAGCAAATGGAAATAATTTTGGCATAGGAAAGCATTTGGATACGTAAAACGGTTATATGCTTATTTCAGACTCCTTTTTCCTTCAATTGGGGATACAGTTAGGAAAGACGAGAGCTCATATACGATTGTTTTGCATAAACCAAAAACTTATCTGACAAATGGAACGAAATATGACATGGGAACAATCATACCATCGAGCAAATGGGACAGAATTTGGCATGGGAGTGTATTTTTATATACGAAATGTTTAATCTTGATCCCCTCCTTCTAGGTAGGGGATACGTAGGGCTCCAAAAGAAATTGTATAGGATAACTCGACAACTAATTAAGCAAACGAAACCAAATTTGGCATAAGAGAGTATTCGAGCCCAAGAAATGTTTTTTCCCGTGGTTTAGCAACTCTTCCCTCCATTTAGTTGAACGATAAAAAGTGGGAAGAAGGTCACTCATACATTTTATTTTTAATATTTCGATATCTAATCG